>NW_027185075.1:0-36064 GCF_040668555.2 Bombus flavifrons
TTATAACGTTATAACGTTATATAGTATTACGTTATAACGTATAACGTTATATAGTATTACGTTATAACGTATAACTTTATATAGTATTACGTTATAACGTATAACGTTATATAGTATTACGTTATAACGTATAACGTTATATGAGTATTACGTTATAACGTATAACGTTATATAGTATTACGTTATAACGTATAACGTTATATAGTATTACGTTATAACGTATAACGTTATATAGTATTACGTTATAACGTATAACGTTATATAGTATTACGTTATAACGTATAACGTTATATAGTATCACCATGTAACGTATAACGTTATATAGTATCACCATGTAACGTATAACGTTATATAGTATCACATGTAACGTATAACGTTATATAGTATTACGTTATAACGTATAACGTTATATAGTATTACCATATAACGTATAACGTTATATAGTATTACCATATAACGTATAACGTTATATAGTATTACCATATAACGTATAACGTTATATAGTATCACCATATAACGTATAACGTTATATAGTATCACCATATAACGTATAACGTTATATAGTATTACGTTATAACGTATAACGTTATATAGTATTACGTTATAACGTATAACGTTATATAGTATTACGTTATAACGTATAACGTTATATAGTATGACGTTATAACGTATAACGTTATATAGTATTACCATATAACGTATAACGTTATATAGTATTACGTTATAACGTTATATAGTATCACCATATAACGTATAACGTATATAGTATTACGTTATAACGTATAACGTTATATAGTATTACGTTATAACGTATAACGTTATGTAGTATTACGTTATAACGTTATACGTTATATAGTATTACGTTATAACGTATAACGTTATATAGTATTACGTTATAACGTATAACTTTATATAGTATTACGTTATAACGTATAACGTTATATAGTATTACGTTATAACGTATAACGTTATATAGTATTACGTTATAACGTATAACGTTATATAGTATTACGTTATAACGTATAACATTATATAGTATTACGTTATAACGTATAACGTTATATAGTATGACGTTATAACGTATAACGTTATATAGTATTACCATATAACGTATAACGTTATATAGTATTACGTTATAACGTTATATAGTATCACCATATATCGTATAACGTTATATAGTATTACGTTATAACGTATAACGTTATATAGTATTACGTTATATAGTATTACGTTATAACGTATAACGTTATATAGTATTACGTTATAACGTATAACGTTATATAGTATCACCATGTAACGTATAACGTTATATAGTATCACCATGTAACGTATAACGTTATATAGTATCACCATGTAACGTATAACGTTATATAGTATTACGTTATAACGTATAACGTTATATAGTATTACCATATAACGTATAACGTTATATAGTATCACCATATAACGTATAACGTTATATAGTATCACCATATAACGTATAACGTTATATAGTATCACCATATAACGTATAACGTTATATAGTATTACGTTATAACGTATAACGTTATATAGTATTACGTTATAACGTATAACGTTATATAGTATTACGTTATAACGTATAACGTTATATAGTATGACCTTATAACGTATAACGTTATATAGTATTACCATATAACGTATAACGTTATATAGTATTACGTTATAACGTTATATAGTATCACCATATAACGTATAACGTTATATAGTATTACGTTATAACGTATAACGTTATATAGTATTACGTTATAACGTATAACGTTATGTAGTATTACGTTATAACGTTATACGTTATATAGTATTACGTTATAACGTATAACGTTATATAGTATTACGTTATAACGTATAACTTTATATAGTATTACGTTATAACGTATAACGTTATATAGTATTACGTTATAACGTATAACGTTATATAGTATTACGTTATAACGTATAACGTTATATAGTATTACGTTATAACATATAACGTTATATAGTATTACGTTATAACGTATAACGTTATATAGTATTACGTTATAACGTATAACGTTATATAGTATTACGTTATAACGTATAACGTTATATAGTATCACCATGTAATGTATAACGTTATATAGTATCACCATGTAACGTATAACGTTATATAGTATCACCATGTAACGTATAACGTTATATAGTATTACGTTATAACGTATAACGTTATATAGTATTACCATATAACGTATAACGTTATATAGTATTACCATATAACGTATAACGTTATATAGTATTACCATATAACGTATAACGTTATATAGTATCACCATATAACGTATAACGTTATATAGTATCACCATATAACGTATAACGTTATATAGTATTACGTTATAACGTATAACGTTATATAGTATTACGTTATAACGTATAACGTTATATAGTATTACGTTATAACGTATAACGTTATATAGTATGACCTTATAACGTATAACGTTATATAGTATTACCATATAACGTATAACGTTATATAGTATTACGTTATAACGTTATATAGTATCACCATATAACGTATATCGTTATATAGTATTACGTTATAACGTATAACGTTATATAGTATTACGTTATAACGTATAACGTTATGTAGTATTACGTTATAACGTTATACGTTATATAGTATTACGTTATAACGTATAACGTTATATAGTATTACGTTATAACGTATAACTTTATATAGTATTACGTTATAACGTATAACGTTATATAGTATTACGTTATAACGTATAACGTTATATAGTATTACGTTATAACGTATAACGTTATATAGTATTACGTTATAACGTATAACGTTATATAGTATTACGTTATAACGTATAACGTTATATAGTATTACGTTATAACGTATAACGTTATATAGTATCACCATGTAACGTATAACGTTATATAGTATCACCATGTAACGTATAACGTTATATAGTATCACCATGTAACGTATAACGTTATATAGTATTACGTTATAACGTATAACGTTATATAGTATTACCATATAACGTATAACGTTATATAGTATTACCATATAACGTATAACGTTATATAGTATCACCATATAACGTATAACGTTATATAGTATCACCATATAACGTATAACGTTATATAGTATCACCGTATAACGTATAACGTTATATAGTATTACGTTATAACGTATAACGTTATATAGTATTACGTTATAACGTATAACGTTATATAGTATTACGTTATAACGTATAACGTTATATAGTATGACGTTATAACGTATAACGTTATATAGTATTACCATATAACGTATAACGTTATATAGTATTACGTTATAACGTTATATAGTATCACCATATAACGTATAACGTTATATAGTATTACGTTATAACGTATAACGTTATATAGTATTACGTTATAACGTATAACGTTATGTAGTATTACGTTATAACGTTATACGTTATATAGTATTACGTTATAACGTATAACGTTATATAGTATTACGTTATTACGTATAACTTTATATAGTATTACGTTATAACGTATAACGTTATATAGTATTACGTTATAACGTATAACGTTATATAGTATTACGTTATAACGTATAACGTTATATAGTATTACGTTATAACGTATAACATTATATAGTATTACGTTATAACGTATAACGTTATATAGTATGACGTTATAACGTATAACGTTATATAGTATTACCATATAACGTATAACGTTATATAGTATTACGTTATAACGTTATATAGTATCACCATATATCGTATAACGTTATATAGTATTACGTTATAACGTATAACGTTATATAGTATTACGTTATATAGTATTACGTTATAACGTATAACGTTATATAGTATTACGTTATAACGTATAACGTTATATAGTATCACCATGTAACGTATAACGTTATATAGTATCACCATGTAACGTATAACGTTATATAGTATCACCATGTAACGTATAACGTTATATAGTATTACGTTATAACGTATAACGTTATATAGTATTACCATATAACGTATAACGTTATATAGTATCACCATATAACGTATAACGTTATATAGTATCACCATATAACGTATAACGTTATATAGTATCACCATATAACGTATAACGTTATATAGTATTACGTTATAACGTATAACGTTATATAGTATTACGTTATAACGTATAACGTTATGTAGTATTACGTTATAACGTTATACGTTATATAGTATTACGTTATAACGTATAACGTTATATAGTATTACGTTATAACGTATAACTTTATATAGTATTACGTTATAACGTATAACGTTATATAGTATTACGTTATAACGTATAACGTTATATAGTATTACGTTATAACGTATAACGTTATATAGTATCACCATGTAATGTATAACGTTATATAGTATCACCATGTAACGTATAACGTTATATAGTATCACCATGTAACGTATAACGTTATATAGTATTACGTTATAACGTATAACGTTATATAGTATTACCATATAACGTATAACGTTATATAGTATTACCATATAACGTATAACGTTATATAGTATTACCATATAACGTATAACGTTATATAGTATCACCATATAACGTATAACGTTATATAGTATCACCATATAACGTATAACGTTATATAGTATTACGTTATAACGTATAACGTTATATAGTATTACGTTATAACGTATAACGTTATATAGTATTACGTTATAACGTATAACGTTATATAGTATGACGTTATAACGTATAACGTTATATAGTATTACCATATAACGTATAACGTTATATAGTATTACGTTATAACGTTATATAGTATCACCATATAACGTACAACGTTATATAGTATTACGTTATAACGTATAACGTTATATAGTATTACGTTATAACGTATAACGTTATGTAGTATTACGTTATAACGTTATACGTTATATAGTATTACGTTATAACGTATAACGTTATATAGTATTACGTTATAACGTATAACTTTATATAGTATTACGTTATAACGTATAACGTTATATAGTATTACGTTATAACGTATAACGTTATATAGTATTACGTTATAACGTATAACGTTATATAGTATTACGTTATAACGTATAACATTATATAGTATTACGTTATAACGTATAACGTTATATAGTATGACGTTATAACGTATAACGTTATATAGTATTACCATATAACGTATAACGTTATATAGTATTACAATATAACGTATAACGTTATATAGTATTACCATATAACGTATAACGTTATGTAGTATTACGTTATAACGTATAACGTTATATAGTATTACGTTATAACGTATAACGTTATATAGTATTACGTTATAACGTATAACGTTATATAGTATGACGTTATAACGTATAACGTTATATAGTATTACCATATAACGTATAACGTTATATAGTATTACGTTATAACGTTATATAGTATCACCATATAACGTATAACGTTATATAGTATTACGTTATAACGTATAACGTTATATAGTATTACGTTATAACGTATAACGTTATGTAGTATTACGTTATAACGTTATACGTTATATAGTATTACGTTATAACGTATAACGTTATATAGTATTACGTTATAACGTATAACTTTATATAGTATTACGTTATAACGTATAACGTTATATAGTATTACGTTATAACGTATAACGTTATATAGTATTACGTTATAACGTATAACGTTATATAGTATTACGTTATAACGTATAACATTATATAGTATTACGTTATAACGTATAACGTTATATAGTATGACGTTATAACGTATAACGTTATATAGTATTACCATATAACGTATAACGTTATATAGTATTACGTTATAACGTTATATAGTATCACCATATATCGTATAACGTTATATAGTATTACGTTATAACGTATAACGTTATATAGTATTACGTTATATAGTATTACGTTATAACGTATAACGTTATATAGTATTACGTTATAACGTATAACGTTATATAGTATCACCATGTAACGTATAACGTTATATAGTATCACCATGTAACGTATAACGTTATATAGTATCACCATGTAACGTATAACGTTATATAGTATTACGTTATAACGTATAACGTTATATAGTATTACCATATAACGTATAACGTTATATAGTATCACCATATAACGTATAACGTTATATAGTATCACCATATAACGTATAACGTTATATAGTATCACCATATAACGTATAACGTTATATAGTATTACGTTATAACGTATAACGTTATATAGTATTACGTTATAACGTATAACGTTATATAGTATTACGTTATAACGTATAACGTTATATAGTATGACCTTATAACGTATAACGTTATATAGTATTACCATATAACGTATAACGTTATATAGTATTACGTTATAACGTTATATAGTATCACCATATAACGTATAACGTTATATAGTATTACGTTATAACGTATAACGTTATATAGTATTACGTTATAACGTATAACGTTATGTAGTATTACGTTATAACGTTATACGTTATATAGTATTACGTTATAACGTATAACGTTATATAGTATTACGTTATAACGTATAACTTTATATAGTATTACGTTATAACGTATAACGTTATATAGTATTACGTTATAACGTATAACGTTATATAGTATTACGTTATAACGTATAACGTTATATAGTATTACGTTATAACATATAACGTTATATAGTATTACGTTATAACGTATAACGTTATATAGTATTACGTTATAACGTATAACGTTATATAGTATTACGTTATAACGTATAACGTTATATAGTATCACCATGTAATGTATAACGTTATATAGTATCACCATGTAACGTATAACGTTATATAGTATCACCATGTAACGTATAACGTTATATAGTATTACGTTATAACGTATAACGTTATATAGTATTACCATATAACGTATAACGTTATATAGTATTACCATATAACGTATAACGTTATATAGTATTACCATATAACGTATAACGTTATATAGTATCACCATATAACGTATAACGTTATATAGTATCACCATATAACGTATAACGTTATATAGTATTACGTTATAACGTATAACGTTATATAGTATTACGTTATAACGTATAACGTTATATAGTATTACGTTATAACGTATAACGTTATATAGTATGACCTTATAACGTATAACGTTATATAGTATTACCATATAACGTATAACGTTATATAGTATTACGTTATAACGTTATATAGTATCACCATATAACGTATATCGTTATATAGTATTACGTTATAACGTATAACGTTATATAGTATTACGTTATAACGTATAACGTTATGTAGTATTACGTTATAACGTTATACGTTATATAGTATTACGTTATAACGTATAACGTTATATAGTATTACGTTATAACGTATAACTTTATATAGTATTACGTTATAACGTATAACGTTATATAGTATTACGTTATAACGTATAACGTTATATAGTATTACGTTATAACGTATAACGTTATATAGTATTACGTTATAACGTATAACGTTATATAGTATTACGTTATAACGTATAACGTTATATAGTATTACGTTATAACGTATAACGTTATATAGTATCACCATGTAACGTATAACGTTATATAGTATCACCATGTAACGTATAACGTTATATAGTATCACCATGTAACGTATAACGTTATATAGTATTACGTTATAACGTATAACGTTATATAGTATTACCATATAACGTATAACGTTATATAGTATTACCATATAACGTATAACGTTATATAGTATCACCATATAACGTATAACGTTATATAGTATCACCATATAACGTATAACGTTATATAGTATCACCGTATAACGTATAACGTTATATAGTATTACGTTATAACGTATAACGTTATATAGTATTACGTTATAACGTATAACGTTATATAGTATTACGTTATAACGTATAACGTTATATAGTATGACGTTATAACGTATAACGTTATATAGTATTACCATATAACGTATAACGTTATATAGTATTACGTTATAACGTTATATAGTATCACCATATAACGTATAACGTTATATAGTATTACGTTATAACGTATAACGTTATATAGTATTACGTTATAACGTATAACGTTATGTAGTATTACGTTATAACGTTATACGTTATATAGTATTACGTTATAACGTATAACGTTATATAGTATTACGTTATTACGTATAACTTTATATAGTATTACGTTATAACGTATAACGTTATATAGTATTACGTTATAACGTATAACGTTATATAGTATTACGTTATAACGTATAACGTTATATAGTATTACGTTATAACGTATAACATTATATAGTATTACGTTATAACGTATAACGTTATATAGTATGACGTTATAACGTATAACGTTATATAGTATTACCATATAACGTATAACGTTATATAGTATTACGTTATAACGTTATATAGTATCACCATATATCGTATAACGTTATATAGTATTACGTTATAACGTATAACGTTATATAGTATTACGTTATATAGTATTACGTTATAACGTATAACGTTATATAGTATTACGTTATAACGTATAACGTTATATAGTATCACCATGTAACGTATAACGTTATATAGTATCACCATGTAACGTATAACGTTATATAGTATCACCATGTAACGTATAACGTTATATAGTATTACGTTATAACGTATAACGTTATATAGTATTACCATATAACGTATAACGTTATATAGTATCACCATATAACGTATAACGTTATATAGTATCACCATATAACGTATAACGTTATATAGTATCACCATATAACGTATAACGTTATATAGTATTACGTTATAACGTATAACGTTATATAGTATTACGTTATAACGTATAACGTTATGTAGTATTACGTTATAACGTTATACGTTATATAGTATTACGTTATAACGTATAACGTTATATAGTATTACGTTATAACGTATAACTTTATATAGTATTACGTTATAACGTATAACGTTATATAGTATTACGTTATAACGTATAACGTTATATAGTATTACGTTATAACGTATAACGTTATATAGTATCACCATGTAATGTATAACGTTATATAGTATCACCATGTAACGTATAACGTTATATAGTATCACCATGTAACGTATAACGTTATATAGTATTACGTTATAACGTATAACGTTATATAGTATTACCATATAACGTATAACGTTATATAGTATTACCATATAACGTATAACGTTATATAGTATTACCATATAACGTATAACGTTATATAGTATCACCATATAACGTATAACGTTATATAGTATCACCATATAACGTATAACGTTATATAGTATTACGTTATAACGTATAACGTTATATAGTATTACGTTATAACGTATAACGTTATATAGTATTACGTTATAACGTATAACGTTATATAGTATGACGTTATAACGTATAACGTTATATAGTATTACCATATAACGTATAACGTTATATAGTATTACGTTATAACGTTATATAGTATCACCATATAACGTACAACGTTATATAGTATTACGTTATAACGTATAACGTTATATAGTATTACGTTATAACGTATAACGTTATGTAGTATTACGTTATAACGTTATACGTTATATAGTATTACGTTATAACGTATAACGTTATATAGTATTACGTTATAACGTATAACTTTATATAGTATTACGTTATAACGTATAACGTTATATAGTATTACGTTATAACGTATAACGTTATATAGTATTACGTTATAACGTATAACGTTATATAGTATTACGTTATAACGTATAACATTATATAGTATTACGTTATAACGTATAACGTTATATAGTATGACGTTATAACGTATAACGTTATATAGTATTACCATATAACGTATAACGTTATATAGTATTACAATATAACGTATAACGTTATATAGTATTACCATATAACGTATAACGTTATGTAGTATTACGTTATAACGTATAACGTTATATAGTATTACGTTATAACGTATAACGTTATAAAGTATTACGTTATAACGTATAACGTTATATAGTATTACGTTATAACGTATAACGTTATATAGTATTACGTTATAACGTATAACGTTATATAGTATCACCATGTAACGTATAACGTTATATAGTATCACCATGTAACGTATAACGTTATATAGTATTACGTTATAACGTATAACGTTATATAGTATGACGTTATAACGTATAACGTTATATAGTATTACCATATAACGTATAACGTTATATAGTATTACAATATAACGTATAACGTTATATAGTATTACCATATAACGTATAACGTTATATAGTATTACGTTATAACGTATAACGTTATATAGTATTACGTTATAACGTATAACGTTATATAGTATTACGTTATAACGTATAACGTTATATAGTATTACGTTATAACGTATAACATTATATAGTATTACGTTATAACGTATAACGTTATATAGTATTACGTTATAACGTATAACGTTATTTAGTATTACCATATAACGTATAACGTTATGTAGTATTACGTTATAACGTATAACGTTATGTAGTATTACGTTATAACGTATAACGTTATATAGTATTACCATATAACGTATAACGTTATATAGTATTACCATATAACGTATAACGTTATATAGTATTACCATATAACGTATAACGTTATATAGTATTACCATATAACGTATAACGTTATATAGTATTACGTTATAACGTATAACGTTATATAGTATTACGTTATAACGTATAACGATATATAGTATTACGTTATAACGTATAACGTTATTTAGTATTACCATATAACGTATAACGTTATGTAGTATTACGTTATAACGTATAACGTTATGTAGTATTACGTTATAACGTATAACGTTATATAGTATTACCATATAACGTATAACGTTATATAGTATTACCATATAACGTATAACGTTATATAGTATTACGTTATAACGTATAACGTTATATAGTATTACGTTATAACGTATAACGTTATACAGTATCACCATGTAACGTATAACGTTATATAGTATCACCATGTAACGTATAACGTTATATAGTATCACCATGTAACGTATAACGTTATATAGTATCACCATGTAACGTATAACGTTATATAGTATTACGTTATAAAGTATAACGTTATATAGTATTACCATATAACGAATAACGTTATATAGTATTACCATATAACGTATAACGTTATATAGTATTACCATATAACGTATAACGTTATATAGTATCACCATGTAACGTATAACGTTATATAGTATCACCATGTAACGTATAACGTTATATAGTATTACGTTATAACGTATAACGTTATATAGTATTACGTTATAACATATAACGTTATATAGTATTACGTTATAACGTATAACGTTATATAGTATTACGTTATAACGTATAACGTTATATAGTATTACGTTATAACGTATAACGTTATATAGTATCACCATGTAATGTATAACGTTATATAGTATCACCATGTAACGTATAACGTTATATAGTATCACCATGTAACGTATAACGTTATATAGTATTACGTTATAACGTATAACGTTATATAGTATTACCATATAACGTATAACGTTATATAGTATTACCATATAACGTATAACGTTATATAGTATTACCATATAACGTATAACGTTATATAGTATCACCATATAACGTATAACGTTATATAGTATCACCATATAACGTATAACGTTATATAGTATTACGTTATAACGTATAACGTTATATAGTATTACGTTATAACGTATAACGTTATATAGTATTACGTTATAACGTATAACGTTATATAGTATGACGTTATAACGTATAACGTTATATAGTATTACCATATAACGTATAACGTTATATAGTATTACGTTATAACGTTATATAGTATCACCATATAACGTACAACGTTATATAGTATTACGTTATAACGTATAACGTTATATAGTATTACGTTATAACGTATAACGTTATGTAGTATTACGTTATAACGTTATACGTTATATAGTATTACGTTATAACGTATAACGTTATATAGTATTACGTTATAACGTATAACTTTATATAGTATTACGTTATAACGTATAACGTTATATAGTATTACGTTATAACGTATAACGTTATATAGTATTACGTTATAACGTATAACGTTATATAGTATTACGTTATAACGTATAACGTTATATAGTATTACCATATAACGTATAACGTTATATAGTATTACAATATAACGTATAACGTTATATAGTATTACCATATAACGTATAACGTTATGTAGTATTACGTTATAACGTATAACGTTATATAGTATTACGTTATAACGTATAACGTTATAAAGTATTACGTTATAACGTATAACGTTATATAGTATTACGTTATAACGTATAACGTTATATAGTATTACGTTATAACGTATAACGTTATATAGTATCACCATGTAACGTATAACGTTATATAGTATCACCATGTAACGTATAACGTTATATAGTATTACGTTATAACGTATAACGTTATATAGTATGACGTTATAACGTATAACGTTATATAGTATTACCATATAACGTATAACGTTATATAGTATTACAATATAACGTATAACGTTATATAGTATTACCATATAACGTATAACGTTATATAGTATTACGTTATAACGTATAACGTTATATAGTATTACGTTATAACGTATAACGTTATATAGTATTACGTTATAACGTATAACGTTATATAGTATTACGTTATAACGTATAACATTATATAGTATTACGTTATAACGTATAACGTTATATAGTATTACGTTATAACGTATAACGTTATTTAGTATTACCATATAACGTATAACGTTATGTAGTATTACGTTATAACGTATAACGTTATGTAGTATTACGTTATAACGTATAACGTTATATAGTATTACCATATAACGTATAACGTTATATAGTATTACCATATAACGTATAACGTTATATAGTATTACCATATAACGTATAACGTTATATAGTATTACCATATAACGTATAACGTTATATAGTATTACGTTATAACGTATAACGTTATATAGTATTACGTTATAACGTATAACGATATATAGTATTACGTTATAACGTATAACGTTATTTAGTATTACCATATAACGTATAACGTTATGTAGTATTACGTTATAACGTATAACGTTATGTAGTATTACGTTATAACGTATAACGTTATATAGTATTACCATATAACGTATAACGTTATATAGTATTACCATATAACGTATAACGTTATATAGTATTACGTTATAACGTATAACGTTATATAGTATTACGTTATAACGTATAACGTTATACAGTATCACCATGTAACGTATAACGTTATATAGTATCACCATGTAACGTATAACGTTATATAGTATCACCATGTAACGTATAACGTTATATAGTATCACCATGTAACGTATAACGTTATATAGTATTACGTTATAACGTATAACGTTATATAGTATTACCATATAACGAATAACGTTATATAGTATTACCATATAACGTATAACGTTATATAGTATTACCATATAACGTATAACGTTATATAGTATCACCATGTAACGTATAACGTTATATAGTATCACCATGTAACGTATAACGTTATATAGTATCAAAATGTAACGTATAACGTTATATAGTATTACGTTATAACGTATAACGTTATATAGTATGACGTTATAACGTATAACGTTATATAGTATTACCATATAACGTATAACGTTATATAGTATTACGTTATAACGTATAACGTTATATAGTATTACGTTATAACGTATAACGTTATATAGTATTACGTTATAACGTATAACGTTATATAGTATTACGTTATAACGTATAACGTTATATAGTATTACGTTATAACGTATAACGTTATTTAGTATTACCAGATAACGTATAACGTTATATAGTATTACGTTATAACGTATAACGTTATATAGTATGACGTTATAACGTATAACGTTATATAGAATTACCATATAACGTATAACGTTATATAGTATTACGTTATAACGTATAACGTTATATAGTATTACGTTATAGCGTATAACGTTATATAGTATTACGTTATAACGTTTAACGTTATATAGTATTACGTTATAACGTATACCGTTATATAGTATTACGTTATAACGTATAACGTTATATAGTATGACGTTATAACGTATAACGTTATATAGTATTACGTTATAACGTATAACGTTATGTAGTATTACGTTATAACGTATAACGTTATATAGTATTACCATATAACGTATAACGTTATATAGTATTACCATATAACGTATAACGTTATGTAGTATTACGTTATAACGTATAACGTTATATAGTATTACGTTATAACGTATAACGTTATATAGTATTACGTTATAACGTATAACGTTATTTAGTATTACCATATAACGTATAACGTTATTTAGTATTACCATATAACGTATAACGTTATGTAGTATTACGTTATAACGTATAACGTTATGTAGTATTACGTTATAACGTATAACGTTATATAGTATTACCATATAACGTATAACGTTATATAGTATTACCATATAACGTATAACGTTATATAGTATTACCATATAACGTATAACGTTATATAGTATTACGTTATAACGTATAACGTTATATAGTATTACGTTATAACGTATAACGTTATATAGTATTACGTTATAACGTATAACGATATATAGTATTACGTTATAACGTATAACGTTATTTAGTATTACCATATAACGTATAACGTTATGTAGTATTACGTTATAACGTATAACGTTATGTAGTATTACGTTATAACGTATAACGTTATATAGTATTACCATATAACGTATAACGTTATATAGTATTACCATATAACGTATAACGTTATATAGTATCACCATGTAACGTATAACGTTATATAGTATTACGTTATAACGTATAACGATATATAGTATTACGTTATAACGTATAACGTTATATAGTATTACGTTATAACGTATAACGTTATATAGTATCACCATGTAACGTATAACGTTATATAGTATCACCATGTAACGTATAACGTTATATAGTATCACCATGTAACTTATAACGTTATATAGTATCACCATGTAACGTATAACGTTATATAGTATTACGTTATAACGTATAACGTTATATAGTATTACCATATAACGTATAACGTTATATAGTATTACCATATAACGTATAACGTTATATAGTATTACCATATAACATATAACGTTATATAGTATCACCATGTAACGTATAACGTTATATAGTATCACCATGTAACGTATAACGTTATATAGTATCAAAATGTAACGTATAACGTTATATAGTATTACGTTATAACGTATAACGTTATATAGTATGACGTTATAACGTATAACGTTATATAGTATTACCATATAACGTATAACGTTATATAGTATTACGTTATAACGTATAACGTTATAAAGTATTACGTTATAACGTATAACGTTATATAGTATTACGTTATAACGTATAACGTTATATACTATTACTTTATAACGTATAACGTTATATACTATTACTTTATAACGTATAACGTTATATAGTATTACGTTATAACGTATAACGTTATATAGTATCACCATGTAACGTATAACGTTATATAGTATTACGTTATAACGTATAACGTTATATAGTATGACGTTATAACGTATAACGTTATATAGTATTACGTTATAACGTATAACGTTATGTAGTATTACGTTATAACGTATAACGTTATATAGTATTACCATATAACGTATAACGTTATATAGTATTACCATATAACGTATAACGTTATATAGTATTACCATATAACGTATAACGTTATGTAGTATTACGTTATAACGTATAACGTTATATAGTATTACGTTATAACGTATAACGTTATATAGTATTACGTTATAACGTATAACGTTATTTAGTATTACCATATAACGTATAACGTTATGTAGTATTACGTTATAACGTATAACGTTATGTAGTATTACGTTATAACGTATAACGTTATATAGTATTACCATATAACGTATAACGTTATATAGTATTACCATATAACGTATAACGTTATATAGTATTACCATATAACGTATAACGTTATATAGTATTACCATATAACGTATAACGTTATATAGTATTACGTTATAACGTATAACGTTATATAGTATTACGTTATAACGTATAACGATATATAGTATTACGTTATAACGTATAACGTTATTTAGTATTACCATATAACGTATAACGTTATGTAGTATTACGTTATAACGTATAACGTTATGTAGTATTACGTTATAACGTATAACGTTATATAGTATTACCATATAACGTATAACGTTATATAGTATTACCATATAACGTATAACGTTATATAGTATTACGTTATAACGTATAACGTTATATAGTATTACGTTATAACGTATAACGTTATATAGTATCACCATGTAACGTATAACGTTATATAGTATCACCATGTAACGTATAACGTTATATAGTATCACCATGTAACGTATAACGTTATATAGTATCACCATGTAACGTATAACGTTATATAGTATTACGTTATAACGTATAACGTTATATAGTATTACCATATAACGAATAACGTTATATAGTATTACCATATAACGTATAACGTTATATAGTATTACCATATAACGTATAACGTTATATAGTATCACCATGTAACGTATAACGTTATATAGTATCACCATGTAACGTATAACGTTATATAGTATCAAAATGTAACGTATAACGTTATATAGTATTACGTTATAACGTATAACGTTATATAGTATGACGTTATAACGTATAACGTTATATAGTATTACCATATAACGTATAACGTTATATAGTATTACGTTATAACGTATAACGTTATATAGTATTACGTTATAACGTATAACGTTATATAGTATTACGTTATAACGTATAACGTTATATAGTATTACGTTATAACGTATAACGTTATATAGTATTACGTTATAACGTATAACGTTATTTAGTATTACCAGATAACGTATAACGTTATATAGTATTACGTTATAACGTATAACGTTATATAGTATGACGTTATAACGTATAACGTTATATAGAATTACCATATAACGTATAACGTTATATAGTATTACGTTATAACGTATAACGTTATATAGTATTACGTTATAGCGTATAACGTTATATAGTATTACGTTATAACGTTTAACGTTATATAGTATTACGTTATAACGTATAACGTTATATAGTATTACGTTATAACGTATAACGTTATATAGTATGACGTTATAACGTATAACGTTATATAGTATTACGTTATAACGTATAACGTTATGTAGTATTACGTTATAACGTATAACGTTATATAGTATTACCATATAACGTATAACGTTATATAGTATTACCATATAACGTATAACGTTATATAGTATTACCATATAACGTATAACGTTATGTAGTATTACGTTATAACGTATAACGTTATATAGTATTACGTTATAACGTATAACGTTATATAGTATTACAATATAACGTATAACGTTATATAGTATTACCATATAACGTATAACGTTATGTAGTATTACGTTATAACGTATAACGTTATATAGTATTACGTTATAACGTATAACGTTATATAGTATTACCATATAACGTATCACGTTATATAGTGTTACCATATAACGTATAACGTTATATAGTATTACCATATAACGTATAACGTTATATAGTATTACGTTATAACGTATAACGTTATATAGTATGACGTTATAACGTATAACGTTATATAGTATTACCATATAACGTATAACGTTATATAGTATTACCATATAACGTATAACGTTATATAGTATTACGTTATAACGTATAACGTTATATAGTATTACGTTATAACGTATAACGTTATATAGTATTACGTTATAACGTATAACGTTATATAGTATTACGTTATAACGTATAACGTTATTTAGTATTACCATATAACGTATAACGTTATGTAGTATTACGTTATAACGTATAACGTTATGTAGTATTACGTTATAACGTATAACGTTATATAGTATTACCATATAACGTATAACGTTATATAGTATTACCATATAACGTATAACGTTATGTAGTATTACGTTATAACGTATAACGTTATATAGTATTACGTTATAACGTATAACGTTATATAGTATTACGTTATAACGTATAACGTTATATAGTATTACGTTATAACGTATAACGTTATATAGTATCGCCATGTAACGTATAACGTTATATAGTATCACCATGTAACGTATAACGTTATATAGTATCACCATGTAACGTATAACGTTATATAGTATTACGTTATAACGTATAACGTTATATAGTATTACCATATAACGTATAACGTTATATAGTATTACGTTATAACGTATAACGTTATATAGTATTACCATATAACGTATAACGTTATATAGTATCACCATATAACGTATAACGTTATATAGTATTACCATATAACGTATAACGTTATATAGTATTACGTTATAACGTATAACGTTATATAGTATCACCATGTAACGTATAACGTTATATAGTATCACCATGTAACGTATAACGTTATATAGTATTACGTTATAACGTATAACGTTATATAGTATCGCCATGTAACGTATAACGTTATATAGTATCACCATGTAACGTATAACGTTATATAGTATCACCATGTAACGTATAACGTTATATAGTATTACGTTATAACGTATAACGTTATATAGTATTACCATATAACGTATAACGTTATATAGTATTACGTTATAACGTATAACGTTATATAGTATTACCATATAACGTATAACGTTATATAGTATCACCATATAACGTATAACGTTATATAGTATCACCATGTAACGTATAACGTTATATAGTATTACGTTATAACGTATAACGTTATATAGTATTACCATATAACGTATAACGTTATATAGTATTACGTTATAACGTATAACGTTATATAGTATTACCATATAACGTATAACGTTATATAGTATCACCATATAACGTATAACGTTATATAGTATCACCATATAACGTATAACGTTATATAGTATCACCATGTAACGTATAACGTTATATAGTATCACCATGTAACGTATAACGTTATATAGTATCACCATGTAACGTATAACGTTATATAGTATTACGTTATAACGTATAACGTTATATAGTATTACGTTATAACGTATAACGTTATATAGTATTACGTTATAACGTATAACGTTATATAGTATTACGTTATAACGTATAACGTTATATAGTATTACGTTATAACGTATAACGTTATTTAGTATTACCATATAACGTATAACGTTATGTAGTATTACGTTATAACGTATAACGTTATGTAGTATTACGTTATAACGTATAACGTTATATAGTATTACCATATAACGTATAACGTTATATAGTATTACCATATAACGTATAACGTTATATAGTATTACCATATAACGTATAACGTTATGTAGTATTACCATATAACGTATAACGTTATGTAGTATTACGTTATAACGTATAACGTTATATAGTATTACGTTATAAATTATAACGTTATATAGTATTACGTTATAACGTATAACGTTATATAGTATTACGTTATAACGTATAACGTTATATAGTATTACGTTATAACGTATAACGTTATATAGTATCACCATGTAACGTATAACGTTATATAGTATCACCATGTAACGTATAACGTTATATAGTATCACCATGTAACGTATAACGTTATATAGTATTACGTTATAACGTATAACGTTATATAGTATTACCATATAACGTATAACGTTATATAGTATTACCATCTAACGTATAACGTTATATAGTATTACGTTATAACGTATAACGTTATATAGTATTACGTTATAACGTATAACGTTATATAGTATTACGTTATAACGTATAACGTTATATAGTATTACGTTATAACGTATAACGTTATATAGTATCACCATGTAACGTATAACGTTATATAGTATTACCATATAACGTATAACGTTATATAGTATTACGTTATAACGTATAACGTTATATAGTATTACGTTATAACGTATAACGTTATGTAGTATTACGTTATAACGTATAACGTTATATAGTATTACCATATAACGTATAACGTTATATAGTATTACCATATAACGTATAACGTTATATAGTATTACGTTATAACGTATAACGTTATATAGTATTACGTTATAACGTATAACGTTATATAGTATTACGTTATAACGTATAACGTTATATAGTATTACGTTATAACGTATAACGTTATATAGTATTACGTTATAACGTATAACGTTATATAGTATCACCATGTAACGTATAACGTTATATAGTATCACCATGTAACGTATAACGTTATATAGTATCACCATGTAACGTATAACGTTATATAGTATTACGTTATAACGTATAACGTTATATAGTATTACCATATAACGTATAACGTTACATAGTATTACCATCTAACGTATAACGTTATATAGTATTACCATATAACGTATAACGTTATATAGTATTACCATATAACGTATAACGTTATGTAGTATTACGTTATAACGTATAACGTTATATAGTATTACGTTATAACGTATAACGTTATATAGTATTACGTTATAACGTATAACGTTATATAGTATTACGTTATAACGTATAACGTTATATAGTATTACGTTATAACGTATAACGTTATATAGTATTACGTTATAACGTATAACGTTATATAGTATCACCATGTAACGTATAACGTTATATAGTATCACCATGTAACGTATAACGTTATATAGTATCACCATGTAACGTATAACGTTATATAGTATTACGTTATAACGTATAACGTTATATAGTATTACCATATATCGTATAACGTTATATAGTATTACCATATAACGTATAACGTTATATAGTATTACGTTATAACGTATAACGTTATATAGTATTACGTTATAACGTATAACGTTATATAGTATTACGTTATAACGTATAACGTTATATAGTATTACGTTATAACGTATAACGTTATATAGTATCACCATGTAACGTATAACGTTATATAGTATTACCATATAACGTATAACGTTATATAGTATTACGTTATAACGTATAACGTTATATAGTATTACGTTATAACGTATAACGTTATGTAGTATTACGTTATAACGTATAACGTTATATAGTATTACCATATAACGTATAACGTTATATAGTATTACCATATAACGTATAACGTTATATAGTATTACCATATAACGTATAATGTTATGTAGTATTACGTTATAACGTATAACGTTATATAGTATTACGTTATAACGTATAACGTTATATAGTATCACCATGTAACGTATAACATTATATAGTATCAAAATGTAACGTATAACGTTATATAGTATTACGTTATAACGTATAACGTTATATAGTATGACGTTATAACGTATAACGTTATATAGTATTACCATATAACGTATAACGTTATATAGTATCAAAATGTAACGTATAACGTTATATAGTATTACGTTATAACGTATAACGTTGTATAGTATGACGTTATAACGTATAACGTTATATAGTATCACCATGTAACGTATAACGTTATATAGTATTACGTTATAACGTATAACGTTATATAGTATTACCATATAACGTATAACGTTATATAGTATTACCATATAACGTATAACGTTATATAGTATCACCATATAACGTATAACGTTATATAGTATCACCATATAACGTATAACGTTATATAGTATCACCATGTAACGTATAACGTTATATAGTATTACGTTATAACGTATAACGTTATATAGTATGACGTTATAACGTATAACGTTATATAGTATTACCATATAACGTATAACGTTATATAGTATTACCATATAACGTATAACGTTATGTAGTATTACGTTATAACGTATAACGTTATATAGTATTACGTTATAACGTATAACGTTATATAGTATTACGTTATAACGTATAACGTTATATAGTATTACGTTATAACGTATAACGTTATATAGTATTACGTTATAACGTATAACGTTATATAGTATTACGTTATAACGTATAACGTTATATAGTATCACCATGTAACGTATAACGTTATATAGTATCACCATGTAACGTATAACGTTATATAGTATCACCATGTAACGTATAACGTTATATAGTATTACGTTATAACGTATAACGTTATATAGTATTACCATATATCGTATAACGTTATATAGTATTACCATATAACGTATAACGTTATATAGTATTACGTTATAACGTATAACGTTATATAGTATTACGTTATAACGTATAACGTTATATAGTATTACGTTATAACGTATAACGTTATATAGTATTACGTTATAACGTATAACGTTATATAGTATCACCATGTAACGTATAACGTTATATAGTATTACCATATAACGTATAACGTTATATAGTATTACGTTATAACGTATAACGTTATATAGTATTACGTTATAACGTATAACGTTATGTAGTATTACGTTATAACGTATAACGTTATATAGTATTACCATATAACGTATAACGTTATATAGTATTACCATATAACGTATAACGTTACATAGTATTACCATATAACGTATAATGTTATGTAGTATTACGTTATAACGTATAACGTTATATAGTATTACGTTATAACGTATAACGTTATATAGTATCACCATGTAACGTATAACATTATATAGTATCAAAATGTAACGTATAACGTTATATAGTATTACGTTATAACGTATAACGTTATATAGTATGACGTTATAACGTATAACGTTATATAGTATTACCATATAACGTATAACGTTATATAGTATCAAAATGTAACGTTTAACGTTATATAGTATTACGTTATAACGTATAACGTTGTATAGTATGACGTTATAACGTATAACGTTATATAGTATCACCATGTAACGTATAACGTTATATAGTATTACGTTATAACGTATAACGTTATATAGTATTACCATATAACGTATAACGTTATATAGTATCACCATATAACGTATAACGTTATATAGTATCACCATATAACGTATAACGTTATATAGTATCACCATGTAACGTATAACGTTATATAGTATCACCATGTAACGTATAACGTTATATAGTATCACCATGTAACGTATAACGTTATATAGTATTACGTTATAACGTATAACGTTATATAGTATGACGTTATAACGTATAACGTTATATAGTATTACCATATAACGTATAACGTTATATAGTATTACCATATAACGTATAACGTTATATAGTATTACGTTATAACGTATAACGTTATATAGTATGACGTTATAACGTATAACGTTATATAGTATTACCATATAACGTATAACGTTATATAGTATTACCATATAACGTATAACGTTATATAGTATTACGTTATAACGTATAACGTTATATAGTATTACGTTATAACGTATAACGTTATATAGTATTACGTTATAACGTATAACGTTATATAGTATTACGTTATAACGTATAACGTTATATAGTATTACGTTATAACGTATAACGTTATTTAGTATTACCATATAACGTATAACGTTATGTAGTATTACGTTATAACGTATAACGTTATGTAGTATTACGTTATAACGTATAACGTTATATAGTATTACCATATAACGTATAACGTTATATAGTATTACCATATAACGTATAACGTTATATAGTATTACCATATAACGTATAACGTTATGTAGTATTACCATATAACGTATAACGTTATGTAGTATTACGTTATAACGTATAACGTTATATAGTATTACGTTATAACGTATAACGTTATATAGTATTACGTTATAACGTATAACGTTATATAGTATTACGTTATAACGTATAACGTTATATAGTATTACGTTATAACGTATAACGTTATATAGTATTACGTTATAACGTATAACGTTATATAGTATCACCATGTAACGTATAACGTTATATAGTATCACCATGTAACGTATAACGTTATATAGTATCACCATGTAACGTATAACGTTATATAGTATCACCATGTAACGTATAACGTTATATAGTATTACGTTATAACGTATAACGTTATATAGTATTACCATATAACGTATAACGTTATATAGTATTACCATCTAACGTATAACGTTATATAGTATTACGTTATAACGTATAACGTTATATAGTATTACGTTATAACGTATAACGTTATATAGTATTACGTTATAACGTATAACGTTATATAGTATTACGTTATAACGTATAACGTTATATAGTATCACCATGTAACGTATAACGTTATATAGTATTACCATATAACGTATAACGTTATATAGTATTACGTTATAACGTATAACGTTATATAGTATTACGTTATAACGTATAACGTTATGTAGTATTACGTTATAACGTATAACGTTATATAGTATTACCATATAACGTATAACGTTATATAGTATTACCATATAACGTATAACGTTATATAGTATTACGTTATAACGTATAACGTTATATAGTATTACGTTATAGCGTATAACGTTATATAGTATTACGTTATAACGTATAACGTTATATAGTATTACGTTATAACGTATAACGTTATATAGTATTACGTTATAACGTATAACGTTATATAGTATCACCATGTAACGTATAACGTTATATAGTATCACCATGTAACGTATAACGTTATATAGTATCACCATGTAACGTATAACGTTATATAGTATTACGTTATAACGTATAACGTTATATAGTATTACGTTATAACGTATAACGTTATATAGTATCACCATGTAACGTATAACGTTATATAGTATCACCATGTAACGTATAACGTTATATAGTATTACCATCTAACGTATAACGTTATATAGTATTACCATATAACGTATAACGTTATATAGTATTACCATATAACGTATAACGTTATGTAGTATTACGTTATAACGTATAACGTTATATAGTATTACGTTATAACGTATAACGTTATATAGTATTACGTTATAACGTATAACGTTATATAGTATTACGTTATAACGTATAACGTTATATAGTATTACGTTATAACGTATAACGTTATATAGTATTACGTTATAACGTATAACGTTATATAGTATTACGTTATAACGTATAACGTTATATAGTATCACCATGTAACGTATAACGTTATATAGTATCACCATGTAACGTATAACGTTATATAGTATCACCATGTAACGTATAACGTTATATAGTATTACGTTATAACGTATAACGTTATATAGTATTACCATATATCGTATAACGTTATATAGTATTACCATATAACGTATAACGTTATATAGTATTACGTTATAACGTATAACGTTATATAGTATTACGTTATAACGTATAACGTTATATAGTATTACGTTATAACGTATAACGTTATATAGTATTACGTTATAACGTATAACGTTATATAGTATTACGTTATAACGTATAACGTTATATAGTATCACCATGTAACGTATAACGTTATATAGTATTACCATATAACGTATAACGTTATATAGTATTACGTTATAACGTATAACGTTATATAGTATTACGTTATAACGTATAACGTTATGTAGTATTACGTTATAACGTATAACGTTATATAGTATTACCATATAACGTATAACGTTATATAGTATTACCATATAACGTATAACGTTATATAGTATTACCATATAACGTATAATGTTATGTAGTATTACGTTATAACGTATAACGTTATATAGTATTACGTTATAACGTATAACGTTATATAGTATCACCATGTAACGTATAACATTATATAGTATCAAAATGTAACGTATAACGTTATATAGTATTACGTTATAACGTATAACGTTATATAGTATGACGTTATAACGTATAACGTTATATAGTATTACCATATAACGTATAACGTTATATAGTATCAAAATGTAACGTATAACGTTATATAGTATTACGTTATAACGTATAACGTTGTATAGTATGACGTTATAACGTATAACGTTATATAGTATCACCATGTAACGTATAACGTTATATAGTATTACGTTATAACGTATAACGTTATATAGTATTACCATATAACGTATAACGTTATATAGTATTACCATATAACGTATAACGTTATATAGTATCACCATATAACGTATAACGTTATATAGTATTACCATATAACGTATAACGTTATATAGTATTACCATATAACGTATAACGTTATGTAGTATTACCATATAACGTATAACGTTATGTAGTATTACGTTATAACGTATAACGTTATATAGTATTACGTTATAACGTATAACGTTATATAGTATTACGTTATAACGTATAACGTTATATAGTATTACGTTATAACGTATAACGTTATATAGTATTACGTTATAACGCATAACGTTATATAGTATCACCATGTAACGTATAACGTTATATAGTATCACCATGTAACGTATAACGTTATATAGTATCACCATGTAACGTATAACGTTATATAGTATTACGTTATAACGTATAACGTTATATAGTATTACCATATAACGTATAACGTTATATAGTATTACCATATAACGTATAACGTTATATAGTATTACCATATAACGTATAACGTTATATAGTATCACCATATAACGTATAACGTTATATAGTATCACCATGTAACGTATAACGTTATATAGTATCACCATGTAACGTATAACGTTATATAGTATCACCATGTAACGTATAACGTTATATAGTATTACGTTATAACGTATAACGTTATATAGTATGACGTTATAACGTATAACGTTATATAGTATTACCATATAACGTATAACGTTATATAGTATTACCATATAACGTATAACGTTATATAGTATTACCATATAACGTATAACGTTATATAGTATTACGTTATAACGTATAACGTTATATAGTATTACGTTATAACGTATAACGTTATATAGTATTACGTTATAACGTATAACGTTATATAGTATTACGATATAACGTATAACGTTATATAGTATTACGTTATAACGTATAACGTTATATAGTATTACGTTATAACGCATAACGTTATATAGTATCACCATGTAACGTATAACGTTATATAGTATCACCATGTAACGTATAACGTTATATAGTATTACGTTATAACGTATAACGTTATATAGTATTACGTTATAACGTATAACGTTATATAGTATTACGTTATAACGTATAACGTTATATAGTATTACGTTATAACGTATAACGTTATATAGTATCACCATGTAACGTATAACGTTATATAGTATCACCATGTAACGTATAACGTTATATAGTATCACCATGTAACGTATAACGTTATATAGTATTACGTTATAACGTATAACGTTATATAGTATTACCATATAACGTATAACGTTATATAGTATTACCATATAACGTATAACGTTATATAGTTTCACCATATAACGTATAACGTTATATAGTATCACCATGTAACGTATAACGTTATATAGTATCACCATGTAACGTATAACGTTATATAGTATCAAAATGTAACGTATAACGTTATATAGTATTACGTTATAACGTTTAACGTTATATAGTATTACGTTATAACGTATAACGTTATATAGTATTACGTTATAACGTATAACGTTATATAGTATTACGTTATAACGTATAACGTTATATAGTATCACCATGTAACGTATAACGTTATATAGTATCACCATGTAACGTATAACGTTATATAGTATTACATTATAACGTATAACGTTATATAGTATGACGTTATAACGTATAACGTTATATAGTATTACCATATAACGTATAACGTTATATAGTATTACCATATAACGTATAACGTTATATAGTATTACCATATAACGTATAACGTTATATAGTATTACCATATAACGTATAACGTTATATAGTATTACCATATAACGTATAACGTTATGTAGTATTACGTTATAACGTATAACGTTATATAGTATTACGTTATAACGTATAACGTTATATAGTATTACGTTATAACGTATAACGTTATACAGTATTACGTTATAACGTATAACGTTATATAGTATTACGTTATAACGTATAACGTTATATAGTATTACGTTATAACGCATAACGTTATATAGTATCACCATGTAACGTATAACGTTATATAGTATCACCATGTAACGTATAACGTTATATAGTATCACCATGTAACGTATAACGTTATATAGTATTACGTTATAACGTATAACGTTATATAGTATTACCATATAACGTATAACGTTATATAGTATTACCATATAACGTATAACGTTATATAGTATCACCATATAACGTATAACGTTATATAGTATCACCATATAACGTATAACGTTATATAGTATCACCATGTAACGTATAACGTTATATAGTATCACCATGTAACGTATAACGTTATATAGTATTACGTTATAACGTATAACGTTATATATTATGACGTTATAACGTATAACGTTATATAGTATTACCATATAACGTATAACGTTATATAGTATTACCATATAACGTATAACGTTATATAGTATTACGTTATAACGTATAACGTTATATAGTATTACGTTATAACGTATAACGTTATATAGTATTACGTTATAACGTATAACGTTATATAGTATTACGTTATAACGTATAACGTTATTTAGTATTACCATATAACGTATAACGTTATGTAGTATTACGTTATAACGTATAACGTTATATAGTATTACCATATAACGTATAACGTTATATAGTATTACCATATAACGTATAACGTTATATAGTATTACGTTATAACGTATAACGTTATATAGTATTACGTTATAACGTATAACGTTATATAGTATTTCGTTATAACGTATAACGTTATATAGTATTACGTTATAACGTATAACGTTATATAGTATTACGTTATAACGTTTAACGTTATATAGTATTACGTTATAACGTTTAACGTTATATAGTATTACCATATCACGTATAAAGTTATATAGTATTACGGTATAACGTATAACGTTATATAGTATCACCATGTAACGTATAACGTTATATAGTATCACCATGTAACGTATAACGTTATATAGTATCACCATGTAACGTATAACGTTATATAGTATTACGTTATAACGTATAACGTTATATATTATGACGTTATAACGTATAACGTTATATAGTATTACGTTATAACGTATAACGTTATACAGTATTACGTTATAACGTATAACGTTATATAGTATTACGTTATAACGTATAACGTTATATAGTATTACGTTATAACGTATAACGTTATATAGTATTACGTTATAACGTTTAACGTTATATAGTATTACGTTATAACGTTTAACGTTATATAGTATTACCATATCACGTATAAAGTTATATAGTATTACGGTATAACGTATAACGTTATATAGTATCACCATGTAACGTATAACGTTATATAGTATCACCATGTAACGTATAACGTTATATAGTATCACCATGTAACGTATAACGTTATATAGTATCACCATATAACGTATAACGTTATTTAGTATTACCATATAACGTATAACGTTATGTAGTATTACGTTATAACGTATAACGTTATATAGTATTACGTTATAACGTATAACGTTATATAGTATTACGTTATAACGTATAACGTTATATAGTATTACCATATCACGTATAACGTTATATAGTATTACGGTATAACGTATAACGTTATATACTATTACGTTATAACGTTATATAGTATCACCATGTAACGAATAACGTTATATAGTATTACGTTATAACGTATAACGTATAACGTTATATAGTATTACGTTATAACGTATAACGTTATATAGTATTACGTTATAACGTATAACGTTATTTAGTATTACCATATAACGTATAACGTTATATAGTATTACGTTATAACGTTATATAGTATTACGTTATAACGTATAACGTTATATAGTATTACGTTATAACGTATAACATTATATGGTATTACGTTATAACGTATAACGTTATATAGTATTACGTTATAACGTATAACATTATATGGTATTACGTTATAACGTATAACGTTATATGGTATTACGTTATAACGTATAACGTTATATAGTATTACGTTATAACGTATAACGTTACATAGTATTACGCTATAACGGATAACGTTACATAGTATTACGTTATAACGGATAACGTTATATAGTATTACGTTATAACGTTATATAGTATTACGTTATAACGTTATATAGTATTACGTTATAACGTTATATAGTATTACGTTATAACGTTATATAGTATTACGTTATAACGTTATATAGTATTACGTTATAACGTATAACGTTATATACTATTACGTTATAACGTTATATAGTATCACCATGTAACGAATAACGTTATATAGTATTACGTTATAACGTATAACGTATAACGTTATATAGTATTACGTTATAACGTATAACGTTATATAGTATTACGTTATAACGTATAACGTTATTTAGTATTACCATATAACGTATAACGTTATATAGTATTACGTTATAACGTTATATAGTATTACGTTATAACGTATAACGTTATATAGTATTACGTTATAACGTATAACATTATATGGTATTACGTTATAACGTATAACGTTATATAGTATTACGTTATAACGTATAACATTATATGGTATTACGTTATAACGTATAACGTTATATGGTATTACGTTATAACGTATAACGTTATATAGTATTACGTTATAACGTATAACGTTACATAGTATTACGCTATAACGGATAACGTTACATAGTATTACGTTATAACGGATAACGTTATATAGTATTACGTTATAACGTTATATAGTATTACGTTATAACGTTATATAGTATTACGTTATAACGTTATATAGTATTACGTTATAACGTATAACGTTATATAGTATTACGTTATAACGTATAACATTATATGGTATTACGTTATAACGTATAACTTTATATAGTATTACGTTATAACGTATAACGTTATATAGTATTACCATATAACGTATAACGTTATATAGTATTACCATATAACGTATAACGTTATATAGTATTACGTTATAACGTATAACGTTATATAGTATTACGTTATAACGTATAACGTTATATAGTATTACGTTATAATGTATAACGTTATATAGTATTACGTTATAACGTATAACGTTATATAGTATTACGTTATAACGTATAACGTTATATAGTATTACGTTATAACGTATAACGTTATGTAGTATTACGTTATAACGTATAAGGTTATATAGTATTACGTTATGACGTATAACATTATATAGTATTACGTTATAACGTATAACATTATATAGTATTACGTTATAACGTATAACGTTATATAGTATCACCATGTAACGTATAACGTTATATAGTATCACCATGTAACGTATAACGTTATATAGTATCACCATGTAACGTATAACGTTATATAGTATTACGTTATAACGTATAACGTTATATAGTATGACGTTATAACGTATAACGTTATATAGTATTACCATATAACGTATAACGTTATATAGTATTACCATATAACGTATAACGTTATATAGTATCACCATATAACGTATAACGTTATATAGTATCACCATGTAACGTATAACGTTATATAGTATCACCATGTAACGTATAACGTTATATAGTATCACCATGTAACGTATAACGTTATATAGTATTACGTTATAACGTATAACGTTATATAGTATCACCATGTAACGAATAACGTTATATAGTATCACCATGTAACGTATAACGTTATATAGTATTACGTTATAACGTATAACGTTATATAGTATGACGTTATAACGTATAACGTTATATAGTATTACCATATAACGTATAACGTTATATAGTATTACCATATAACGTATAACGTTATATAGTATTACGTTATAACGTATAACGTTATATAGTATTACGTTATAACGTATAACGTTATATAGTATTACGTTATAACGTATAACGTTATATAGTATTACGTTATAACGTATAACGTTATATAGTATTACGTTATAACGTATAACGTTATATAGTATTACGTTATAACGTATAACGTTATATAGTATTACGTTATGACGTATAACATTATATAGTATTACGTTATAACGTATAACATTATATAGTATTACGTTATAACGTATAACGTTATATAGTATTACGTTATAACGTATAACGTTATATAGTATTACGTTATAACGTATAACGTTATGTAGTATTACGTTATAACGTATAACGTTATATAGTATCACCATGTAACGTATAACGTTATATAGTATCACCATGTAACGTATAACGTTATATAGTATTACCATATAACGTATAACGTTATATAGTATTACCATATAACGTATAACGTTATATAGTATTACCATATAACGTATAACGTTATGTAGTATTACGTTATAACGTATAACGTTATATAGTATTACGTTATAACGTATAACGTTATATAGTATCACCATGTAACGTATAACGTTATAGAGTATTACCATATAACGTATAACGTTATATAGTATTACCATATAACGTATAACGTTATATAGTATCACCATGTAACGTATAACGTTATATAGTATTACGTTATAACGTATAACGTTATATAGTATGACGTTATAACGTATAACGTTATATAGTATTACCATATAACGTATAACGTTATATAGTATTACCATATAACGTATAACGTTATATAGTATTACGTTATGACGTATAACGTTATATAGTATTACCATATAACGTATAACGTTATATAGTATTACCATATAACGTATAACGTTATGTAGTATTACGTTATAACGTATAACGTTATATAGTATTACGTTATGACGTATAACGTTATATAGTATGACGTTATAACGTATAACGTTATATAGTATTACCATATAACGTATAACGTTATATAGTATGACGTTATAACGTATAACGTTATATAGTATTACCATATAACGTATAACGTTATATAGTATCACCATGTAACGTATAACGTTATATAGTATCACCATGTAACGTATAACGTTATATAGTATTACGTTATAACGTATAACGTTATATAGTATGACGTTATAACGTATAACGTTATATAGTATTACCATATAACGTATAACGTTATATAGTATTACCATATAACGTATAACGTTATATAGTATTACGTTATGACGTATAACGTTATATAGTATGACGTTATAACGTATAACGTTATATAGTATTACCATATAACGTATAACGTTATATAGTATTACCATATAACGTATAACGTTATATAGTATTACCATATAACGTATAACGTTATATAGTATTACCATATAACGTATAACGTTATGTAGTATTACGTTATAACGTATAACGTTATATAGTATTACGTTATAACGTATAACGTTATATAGTATTACGTTATAACGTATAACGTTATATAGTATTACGTTATAACGTATAACGTTATATAGTATTACCATATAACGTATAACGTTATATAGTATTACGTTATAACGTATAACGTTATATAGTATTACGTTATAACGTATAACGTTATATAGTATTACGTTATAACGTATAACGTTATATAGTATTACGTTATAACGTATAACGTTATATAGTATTACGTTATAACGTATAACGTTATATAGTATTACGTTATAACGTATAACGTTATATAGTATTACGTTATAACGTATAACGTTATATAGTATCACCATGTAACGTACAACGTTATATAGTATTACGTTATAACGTATAACGTTATATAGTATTACGTTATAACGTATAACGTTATATAGTATTACGTTATAACGTATAACGTTATATAGTATTACGTTATAACGTATAACGTTATATAGTATTACGTTATAACGTATAACGTTATATAGTATTACGTTATAACGTATAACGTTATATAGTATTACGTTATAACGTATAACGTTATATAGTATTACGTTATAACGTATAACGTTATATAGTATCACCATGTAACGTACAACGTTATATAGTATTACGTTATAACGTATAACGTTATATAGTATTACGTTATAACGTATAACGTTGTATAGTATTACGTTATATCGTATAACGTTATATAGTATTACGTTATAACGTATAACGTTATATAGTATTACCATATAACGTATAACGTTATATAGTATTACGTTATAACGTTATATAGTATCACCATATAACGTATAACGTTATATAGTATTACGTTATAACGTATAACGTTATATAGTATTACGTTATAACGTATAACGTTATGTAGTATTACGTTATAACGTATAACGTTATATAGTATCACCATGTAACGTATAACGTTATATAGTATCACCATGTAACGTATAACGTTATATAGTATCACCATGTAACGTATAACGTTATATAGTATCACCATATAACGTATAACGTTATTTAGTATTACCATATAACGTATAACGTTATGTAGTATTACGTTATAACGTATAACGTTATATAGTATTACGTTATAACGTATAACGTTATATAGTATTACGTTATAACGTATAACGTTATATAGTATTACCATATCACGTATAACGTTATATAGTATTACGGTATAACGTATAACGTTATATACTATTACGTTATAAAGTTATATAGTATCACCATGTAACGAATAACGTTATATAGTATTACGTTATAACGTATAACGTATAACGTTATATAGTATTACGTTATAACGTATAACGTTATATAGTATTACGTTATAACGTATAACGTTACATAGTATTACGCTATAACGGATAACGTTACATAGTATTACGTTATAACGGATAACGTTATATAGTATTACGTTATAACGTTATATAGTATTACGTTATAACGTTATATAGTATTACGTTATAACGTATAACGTTATATAGTATTACGTTATAACGTATAACATTATATGGTATTACGTTATAACGTATAACGTTATATAGTATTACGTTATAACGTATAACATTATATGGTATTACGTTATAACGTATAACGTTATATAGTATTACGTTATAACGTATAACTTTATATAGTATTACGTTATAACGTATAACGTTATATAGTATTACCATATAACGTATAACGTTATATAGTATTACGTTATTACGTATAACGTTATATACTATTACGTTATAACGTATAACGTTATATAGTAGCACCATATAACGTATAACGTTATATAGTATCACCATGTAACGTATAACGTTATATAGTATCACCATGTAACGTATAACGTTATATAGTATTACGTTATAACGTATAACGTTATATAGTATGACGTTATAACGTATAACGTTATATAGTATTACCATATAACGTATAACGTTATATAGTATTACCATATAACGTATAACGTTATATAGTATTACGTTATAACGTATAACGTTATATAGTATTACGTTATAACGTATAACGTTATATAGTATTACGTTATAACGTATAACGTTATATAGTATTACGTTATGACGTATAACATTATATAGTATTACGTTATAACGTATAACATTATATAGTATTACGTTATAACGTATAACGTTATATAGTATTACGTTATAACGTATAACGTTATATAGTATTACGTTATAACGTATAACGTTATGTAGTATTACGTTATAACGTATAACGTTATATAGTATCACCATGTAACGTATAACGTTATATAGTATCACCATGTAACGTATAACGTTATATAGTATTACCATATAACGTATAACGTTATATAGTATTACCATATAACGTATAACGTTATATAGTATTACCATATAACGTATAACGTTATGTAGTATTACGTTATAACGTATAACGTTATATAGTATTACGTTATAACGTATAACGTTATATAGTATCACCATGTAACGTATAACGTTATAGAGTATCACCATGTAACGTATAACGTTATATAGTATCACCATGTAACGTATAACGTTATATAGTATTACGTTATAACGTATAACGTTATATAGTATTACCATATAACGTATAACGTTATATAGTATTACGTTATAACGTATAACGTTATATAGTATGACGTTATAACGTATAACGTTATA
>NW_027185076.1:0-35964 GCF_040668555.2 Bombus flavifrons
GGTTGTTTATTACATTCTGCACGTAAAAAGGAGTAAAAAGAGCGCTTAAACGTCGAAATATCTCAAACGGGAAGGAAACGACGGTTAGATTTCGTCAAAATCGACGAAATCATCGAGATTTGCGAGCTGTTCCGCTTGTTTCGACGGTTAAACGGTTGTTTATTACATTCTGCACGTAAAAAGGAGTAAAAAGAGCTCTTAAACGTCGAAATATCTCAAACGGGAAGGAAACGACGATTAGTTTTCGTCAAAATCGACGAAATCATCGAGATTTGCGAGCTGTCCCGCTCGTTTCGAGGATGAAACTGGCGTGTATTACATTCTGCACGTTAAGTGGAGTAAAACGAGCTTTAAAACGTCGAAATATCTCAAACGGGAAGGAAACGACGGTTAGTTTTCGTCAAAATCGAGGAAATCATCGAGATTTGCGAGCTGTTCCGCTTGTTTCGAGGATGAAACTGGCGTGTATTACATTCTGCACGTTAAATGGAGTAAAACGAGCTCTAAAACGTCGAAATATCTCAAACGGGAAGGAAACGACGGTTAGTTTTCGTCAAAATCGAGGAAATCATCGAGATTTGCGAGCTGTTCCGCTTGTTTCGAGGATGAAACTGGCGTGTATTACATTCTGCACGTTAAATGGAGTAAAACGAGCTCTTAAACGTCGAAATATCTCAAACGGGAAGGAAACGACGGTTACATTTCGTCAAAATCGACGAAATCATCGAGATTTGAGAGCTGATCCGCTTGTTTCGACGGTTAAACGGTTGTTTATTACTTTCTGCACGTAAAAAGGAGTAAAAAGAGCGCTTAAACGTCGAAATATCTCATACGGGAAGGAAACGACGGTTAGTTTTCGTCAAAATCGACGAAATCATCGAGATTTGCGAGCTGTCCCGCTTGTTTCGAGGATGAAACTGGCGTGTATTACATTCTGCACGTTAAATGGAGTAAAACGAGCTCTTAAACGTCGAAATATCTCAAACGGGAAGGAAACGACGGTTAGTTTTCGTCAAAATCGACGAAATCATCGAGATTTGCGAGCTGTCCCGCTCGTTTCGAGGATGAAACTGGCGTGTATTACATTCTGCACGTTAAATGGAGTAAAACGAGCTCTTAGACGTCGAAATATCTCAAACGGGAAGGAAACGACGGTTAGTTTTCGTCAAAATCGTCGAAATCATCGAGATTTGCGAGCTGTCCCGCTCGTTTCGAGGATGAAACTGGCGTGTATTACATTCTGCACGTTAAATGGAGTAAAACGAGCTCTTAAACGTCGAAATATCTCAAACGGGAAGGAAACGACGGTTAGTTTTCGTCAAAATCGACGAAATCATCGAGATTTGCGAGCTGTCCCGCTTGTTTCGAGGATGAAACTGGCGTGTATTACATTCTGCACGTTAAATGGAGTAAAACGAGCTCTTAAACGTCGAAATATCTCATACGGGAAGGAAACGACGGTTAGTTTTCGTCAAAATCGACGAAATCATCGAGATTTGCGAGCTGTCCCGCTTGTTTCGAGGATGAAACTGGCGTGTATTACATTCTGCACGTTAAATGGAGTAAAACGAGCCCTTAAACGTCGAAATATCTCAAACGGGAAGGAAACGACGGTTAGTTTTCGTCAAAATCGACGAAATCATCGAGATTTGCGAGCTGTCCCGCTCGTTTCGAGGATGAAACTGGCGTGTATTACATTCTGCACGTTAAGTGGAGTAAAACGAGCTCTAAAACGTCGAAATATCTCAAACGGGAAGGAAACGACGGTTAGATTTCGTCAAAATCGACGAAATCATCGAGATTTGCGAGCTGTCCCGCTTGTTTCGAGGATGAAACTGGCGTGTATTACATTCTGCACGTGAAATGGAGTAAAACGAGCCCTTAAACGTCGAAATATCTCAAACGGGAAGGAAACGACGGTTAGTTTTCGTCAAAATCGACGAAATCATCGAGATTTGCGAGCTGTCCCGCTCGTTTCGAGGATGAAACTGGCGTGTATTACATTCTGCACGTTAAGTGGAGTAAAACGAGCTCTAAAACGTCGAAATATCTCAAACGGGAAGGAAACGACGGTTAGATTTCGTCAAAATCGACGAAATCATCGAGATTTGCGAGCTGTCCCGCTTGTTTCGACGGTTAAACGGTTGTTTATTACATTCTGCATGTAAAAAGGAGTGAAATGAGCGTTTAAACGTCGAAATATCTCAAACGGGAAGGAAATGACGGTCAGTTTTCATCAAAATCGACGAAATCCTCGAGATTTGGGAGCTGTTCCGCTTGTTTCGACGGTTAAACGGTTGTGCATTGCATTCTGCACGTAAAAAGGAGTAAAAAGAGCGCTTAAACGTCGAAATATCTCATACGGGAAGGAAACGACGGTTAGTTTTCGTCAAAATCGACGAAATCATCGAGATTTGCGAGCTGTCCCGCCCGTTTCGAGGATGAAACTGGCGTGTATTACATTCTGCACGTTAAGTGGAGTAAAACGAGCTCTAAAACGTCGAAATATCTCAAACGGGAAAGAAACGACGGTTAGATTTCGTCAAAATCGACGAAATCATCGAGATTTGCGTGCTGTTGCGCTTGTTTCGAGGATTAAACTGGCGTGTATTACATTCTGCACGTTAAATGGAGTAAAACGAGCTCTTAAACGTCGAAATATCTCAAACGGGAAGGAAACGACGGTTAGTTTTCGTCAAAATCGACGAAATCATCGAGATTTGCGAGCTGTCCCGCTTGTTTCGAGGAAGAAACTGCCGTGTATTACATTCTGCACGTTAAATGGAGTAAAACGAGCTCTTAAACGACGAAATATCTCAAACGGGAAGGAAACGACGGTTAGTTTTCGTCAAAATCGACGAAATCATCGAGATTTGCGAGCTGTCCCGCTCGTTTCGAGGATGAAACTGGCGTGTATTGCATTCTGCACGTTAAGTGGAGTAATACGAGCTCTAAAACGTCGAAATATCTCAAACGGGAAGGAAACGACGGTTAGTTTTCGTCAAAATCGAGGAAATCATCGAGATTTGCGAGCTGTTCCGCTTGTTTCGAGGATGAAACTGGCGTGTATTACATTCTGCACGTTAAATGGAGTAAAACGAGCTCTAAAACGTCGAAATATCTCAAACGGGAAGGAAACGACGGTTAGTTTTCGTCAAAATCGAGGAAATCATCGAGATTTGCGAGCTGTTCCGCTTGTTTCGAGGATGAAACTGGCGTGTATTACATTCTGCACGTTAAATGGAGTAAAACGAGCTCTTAAACGTCGAAATATCTCAAACGGGAAGGAAACGACGGTTACATTTCGTCAAAATCGACGAAATCATCGAGATTTGAGAGCTGTTCCGCTTGTTTCGACGGTTAAACGGTTGTTTATTACTTTCTGCACGTAAAAAGGAGTAAAAAGAGCGCTTAAACGTCGAAATATCTCATACGGGAAGGAAACGACGGTTAGTTTTCGTCAAAATCGACGAAATCATCGAGATTTGCGAGCTGTCCCGCTTGTTTCGAGGATGAAACTGGCGTGTATTACATTCTGCACGTTAAATGGAGTAAAACGAGCTCTTAAACGTCGAAATATCTCAAACGGGAAGGAAACGACGGTTAGTTTTCGTCAAAATCGACGAAATCATCGAGATTTGCGAGCTGTCCCGCTCGTTTCGAGGATGAAACTGGCGTGTATTACATTCTGCACGTTAAATGGAGTAAAACGAGCTCTTAGACGTCGAAATATCTCAAACGGGAAGGAAACGACGGTTAGTTTTCGTCAAAATCGTCGAAATCATCGAGATTTGCGAGCTGTCCCGCTCGTTTCGAGGATGAAACTGGCGTGTATTACATTCTGCACGTTAAATGGAGTAAAACGAGCTCTTAAACGTCGAAATATCTCAAACGGGAAGGAAACGGCGGTTAGTTTTCGTCAAAATCGTCGATATCATCGAGATTTGCGAGCAGGCCCGCTCGTTTCGACGGTTAAACGGTTGTTTATTACATTCTGCACGTAAAAAGGAGTAAAAAGAGCGCTTAAACGTCGAAATATCTCATACGGGAAGGAAACGACGGTTAGTTTTCGTCAAAATCGACGAAATCATCGAGATTTGCGAGCTGTCCCGCTTGTTTCGAGGATGAAACTGGCGTGTATTACATTCTGCACGTTAAATGGAGTAAAACGAGCTCTTAAACGTCGAAATATCTCAAACGGGAAGGAAACGACGGTTAGTTTTCGTCAAAATCGACGAAATCATCGAGATTTGCGAGCTGTCCCGCTCGTTTCGAGGATGAAACTGGCGTGTATTACATTCTGCACGTTAAATGGAGTAAAACGAGCTCTTAGACGTCGAAATATCTCAAACGGGAAGGAAACGACGGTTAGTTTTCGTCAAAATCGTCGAAATCATCGAGATTTGCGAGCTGTCCCGCTTGTTTCGAGGATGAAACTGGCGTGTATTACATTCTGCACGTTAAATGGAGTAAAACGAGCCCTTAAACGTCGAAATATCTCAAACGGGAAGGAAACGACGGTTAGTTTTCGTCAAAATCGACGAAATCATCGAGATTTGCGAGCTGTCCCGCTCGTTTCGAGGATGAAACTGGCGTGTATTACATTCTGCACGTTAAGTGGAGTAAAACGAGCTCTAAAACGTCGAAATATCTCAAACGGGAAGGAAACGACGGTTAGATTTCGTCAAAATCGACGAAATCATCGAGATTTGCGAGCTGTCCCGCTTGTTTCGACGGTTTAAACGGTTGTTTATTACATTCTGCATGTAAAAAGGAGTGAAATGAGCGTTTAAACGTCGAAATATCTCAAACGGGAAGGAAATGACGGTCAGTTTTCATCAAAATCGACGAAATCATCGAGATTTGGGAGCTGTTCCGCTTGTTTCGACGGTTAAACGGTTGTGCATTGCATTCTGCACGTAAAAAGGAGTAAAAAGAGCGCTTAAACGTCGAAATATCTCATACGGGAAGGAAACGACGGTTAGTTTTCGTCAAAATCGACGAAATCATCGAGATCTGCGAGCTGTCCCGCTTGTTTCGAGGATGAAACTGGCTTGTATTACATTCTGCACGTTAAATGGAGTAAAACGAGCTCTTAAACGTCGAAATATCTCAAACGGGAAGGAAACGACGGATAGTTTTCGTCAAAATCGACGAAATCATCGAGATTTGCGAGCTGTCCCGCTCGTTTCGAGGATGAAACTGGCGTGTATTACATTCTGCACGTTAAGTGGAGTAAAACGAGCTTTAAAACGTCGAAATATCTCAAACGGGAAGGAAACGACGGTTAGTTTTCGTCAAAATCGAGGAAATCATCGAGATTTGCGAGCTGTTCCGCTTGTTTCGAGGATGAAACTGGCGTGTATTACATTCTGCACGTTAAATGGAGTAAAACGAGCTCTAAAACGTCGAAATATCTCAAACGGGAAGGAAACGACGGTTAGTTTTCGTCAAAATCGAGGAAATCATCGAGATTTGCGAGCTGTTCCGCTTGTTTCGAGGATGAAACTGGCGTGTATTACATTCTGCACGTTAAATGGAGTAAAACGAGCTCTTAAACGTCGAAATATCTCAAACGGGAAGGAAACGACGGTTACATTTCGTCAAAATCGACGAAATCATCGAGATTTGAGAGCTGTTCCGCTTGTTTCGACGGTTAAACGGTTGTTTATTACTTTCTGCACGTAAAAAGGAGTAAAAAGAGCGCTTAAACGTCGAAATATCTCATACGGGAAGGAAACGACGGTTAGTTTTCGTCAAAATCGACGAAATCATCGAGATTTGCGAGCTGTCCCGCTTGTTTCGAGGATGAAACTGGCGTGTATTACATTCTGCACGATAAATGGAGTAAAACGAGCTCTTAAACGTCGAAATATCTCAAACGGGAAGGAAACGACGGTTAGTTTTCGTCAAAATCGACGAAATCATCGAGATTTGCGAGCTGTCCCGCTCGTTTCGAGGATGAAACTGGCGTGTATTACATTCTGCACGTTAAATGGAGTAAAACGAGCTCTTAGACGTCGAAATATCTCAAACGGGAAGGAAACGACGGTTAGTTTTCGTCAAAATCGTCGAAATCATCGAGATTTGCGAGCAGGCCCGCTCGTTTCGAGGATGAAACTGGCGTGTATTACATTCTGCACGTGAAATGGAGTAAAACGAGCCCTTAAACGTCGAAATATCTCAAACGGGAAGGAAACGACGGTTAGTTTTCGTCAAAATCGACGAAATCATCGAGATTTGCGAGCTGTCCCGCTCGTTTCGAGGATGAAACTGGCGTGTATTACATTCTGCACGTTAAGTGGAGTAAAACGAGCTCTAAAACGTCGAAATATCTCAAACGGGAAGGAAACGACGGTTAGATTTCGTCAAAATCGACGAAATCATCGAGATTTGCGAGCTGTCCCGCTTGTTTCGACGGTTTAAACGGTTGTTTATTACATTCTGCATGTAAAAAGGAGTGAAATGAGCGTTTAAACGTCGAAATATCTCAAACGGGAAGGAAATGACGGTCAGTTTTCATCAAAATCGACGAAATCCTCGAGATTTGGGAGCTGTTCCGCTTGTTTCGACGGTTAAACGGTTGTGCATTGCATTCTGCACGTAAAAAGGAGTAAAAAGAGCGCTTAAACGTCGAAATATCTCATACGGGAAGGAAACGACGGTTAGTTTTCGTCAAAATCGACGAAATCATCGAGATTTGCGAGCTGTCCCGCCCGTTTCGAGGATGAAACTGGCGTGTATTACATTCTGCACGTTAAGTGGAGTAAAACGAGCTCTAAAACGTCGAAATATCTCAAACGGGAAAGAAACGACGGTTAGATTTCGTCAAAATCGACGAAATCATCGAGATTTGCGTGCTGTTGCGCTTGTTTCGAGGATTAAACTGGCGTGTATTACATTCTGCACGTTAAATGGAGTAAAACGAGCTCTTAAACGTCGAAATATCTCAAACGGGAAGGAAACGACGGTTAGTTTTCGTCAAAATCGACGAAATCATCGAGATTTGCGAGCTATCCCGCTCGTTTCGAGGATGAAACTGGCGTGTATTGCATTCTGCACGTTAGGTGGAGTAATACGAGCTCTAAAACGTCGAAATATCTCAAACGGGAAGGAAACGACGGTTAGTTTTCGACAAAATCGACGAAATCATCGAGATTTGCGAGCTGTTCCGCTTGTTTCGAGGATGAAACTGGCATGTATTACATTCTGCACGTTAAATGGAGTAAAACGAGCTCTTAAACGTCGAAATATCTCAAACGGGAAGGAAACGGCGGTTAGTTTTCGTCAAAATCGTCGATATTATCGAGATTTGCGAGCAGGCCCGCTCGTTTCGACGGTTAAACGGTTGTTTATTACATTGTGCACGTAAAAAGGAGTAAAAAGAGCTCTTAAACGTCGAAATATCTCAAACGGGAAGGAAACGACGATTAGTTTTCGTCAAAATCGACGAAATCATCGAGATTTGCGAGCTGTCCCGCTCGTTTCGAGGATGAAACTGGCGTGTCTTACATTCTGCACGTTAAGTGGAGTAAAACGAGCTTTAAAACGTCGAAATATCTCAAACGGGAAGGAAACGACGGTTAGTTTTCGTCAAAATCGAGGAAATCATCGAGATTTGCGAGCTGTTCCGCTTGTTTCGAGGATGAAACTGGCGTGTATTACATTCTGCACGTTAAATGGAGTAAAACGAGCTCTAAAACGTCGAAATATCTCAAACGGGAAGGAAACGACGGTTAGTTTTCGTCAAAATCGAGGAAATCATCGAGATTTGCGAGCTGTTCCGCTTGTTTCGAGGATGAAACTGGCGTGTATTACATTCTGCACGTTAAATGGAGTAAAACGAGCTCTTAAACGTCGAAATATCTCAAACGGGAAGGAAACGACGGTTACATTTCTTCAAAATCGACGAAATCATCGAGATTTGAGAGCTGTTCCGCTTGTTTCGACGGTTAAACGGTTGTTTATTACTTTCTGCACGTAAAAAGGAGTAAAAAGAGCGCTTAAACGTCGAAATATCTCATACGGGAAGGAAACGACGGTTAGTTTTCGTCAAAATCGACGAAATCATCGAGATTTGCGAGCTGTCCCGCTTGTTTCGAGGATGAAACTGGCGTGTATTACATTCTGCACGTTAAATGGAGTAAAACGAGCCCTTAAACGTCGAAATATCTCAAACGGGAAGGAAACGACGGTTAGTTTTCGTCAAAATCGACGAAATCATCGAGATTTGCGAGCTGTCCCGCTCGTTTCGAGGATGAAACTGGCGTGTATTACATTCTGCACGTTAAGTGGAGTAAAACGAGCTCTAAAACGTCGAAATATCTCAAACGGGAAGGAAACGACGGTTAGATTTCGTCAAAATCGACGAAATCATCGAGATTTGCGAGCTGTCCCGCTTGTTTCGAGGATGAAACTGGCGTGTATTACATTCTGCACGTGAAATGGAGTAAAACGAGCCCTTAAACGTCGAAATATCTCAAACGGGAAGGAAACGACGGTTAGTTTTCGTCAAAATCGACGAAATCATCGAGATTTGCGAGCTGTCCCGCTCGTTTCGAGGATGAAACTGGCGTGTATTACATTCTGCACGTTAAGTGGAGTAAAACGAGCTCTAAAACGTCGAAATATCTCAAACGGGAAGGAAACGACGGTTAGATTTCGTCAAAATCGACGAAATCATCGAGATTTGCGAGCTGTCCCGCTTGTTTCGACGGTTTAAACGGTTGTTTATTACATTCTGCATGTAAAAAGGAGTGAAATGAGCGTTTAAACGTCGAAATATCTCAAACGGGAAGGAAATGACGGTCAGTTTTCATCAAAATCGACGAAATCCTCGAGATTTGGGAGCTGTTCCGCTTGTTTCGACGGTTAAACGGTTGTGCATTGCATTCTGCACGTAAAAAGGAGTAAAAAGAGCGCTTAAACGTCGAAATATCTCATACGGGAAGGAAACGACGGTTAGTTTTCGTCAAAATCGACGAAATCATCGAGATTTGCGAGCTGTCCCGCCCGTTTCGAGGATGAAACTGGCGTGTATTACATTCTGCACGTTAAGTGGAGTAAAACGAGCTCTAAAACGTCGAAATATCTCAAACGGGAAAGAAACGACGGTTAGATTTCGTCAAAATCGACGAAATCATCGAGATTTGCGTGCTGTTGCGCTTGTTTCGAGGATTAAACTGGCGTGTATTACATTCTGCACGTTAAATGGAGTAAAACGAGCTCTTAAACGTCGAAATATCTCAAACGGGAAGGAAACGACGGTTAGTTTTCGTCAAAATCGACGAAATCATCGAGATTTGCGAGCTGTCCCGCTTGTTTCGAGGAAGAAACTGCCGTGTATTACATTCTGCACGTTAAATGGAGTAAAACGAGCTCTTAAACGACGAAATATCTCAAACGGGAAGGAAACGACGGTTAGTTTTCGTCAAAATCGACGAAATCATCGAGATTTGCGAGCTGTCCCGCTCGTTTCGAGGATGAAACTGGCGTGTATTGCATTCTGCACGTTAAGTGGAGTAATACGAGCTCTAAAACGTCGAAATATCTCAAACGGGAAGGAAACGACGGTTAGATTTCGTCAAAATCGACGAAATCATCGAGATTTGCGAGCTGTCCCGCTTGTTCGACGGTTAAACGGTTGTTTATTACATTCTGCACGTAAAAAGGAGTAAAAAGAGCGCTTAAACGTCGAAATATCTCAAACGGGAAGGAAACGACGGTTAGATTTCGTCAAAATCGACGAAATCATCGAGATTTGCGAGCTGTTCCGCTTGTTTCGACGGTTAAACGGTTGTTTATTACATTCTGCACGTAAAAAGGAGTGAAATGAGCGTTTAAACGTCGAAATATCTCAAACGGGAAGGAAATGACGGTCAGTTTTCGTCAAAATCGACGAAATCATCGAGATTTGCGAGCTGTCCCGCTTGTTTCGAGGATGAAACTGGCTTGTATTACATTCTGCACGTTAAATGGAGTAAAACGAGCTCTTAAACGTCGAAATATCTCAAACGGGAAGGAAACGACGGATAGTTTTCGTCAAAATCGTCGAAATCATCGAGATTTGCGAGCAGGCCCGCTCGTTTCGACGGTTAAACGGTTGTTTATTACATTCTGCACGTAAAAAGGAGTAAAAAGAGCTCTTAAACGTCGAAATATCTCAAACGGGAAGGAAACGACGATTAGTTTTCGTCAAAATCGACGAAATCATCGAGATTTGCGAGCTGTCCCGCTCGTTTCGAGGATGAAACTGGCGTGTATTACATTCTGCACGTTAAGTGGAGTAAAACGAGCTTTAAAACGTCGAAATATCTCAAACGGGAAGGAAACGACGGTTAGTTTTCGTCAAAATCGAGGAAATCATCGAGATTTGCGAGCTGTTCCGCTTGTTTCGAGGATGAAACTGGCGTGTATTACATTCTGCACGTTAAATGGAGTAAAACGAGCTCTAAAACGTCGAAATATCTCAAACGGGAAGGAAACGACGGTTAGTTTTCGTCAAAATCGAGGAAATCATCGAGATTTGCGAGCTGTTCCGCTTGTTTCGAGGATGAAACTGGCGTGTATTACATTCTGCACGTTAAATGGAGTAAAACGAGCTCTTAAACGTCGAAATATCTCAAACGGGAAGGAAACGACGGTTACATTTCGTCAAAATCGACGAAATCATCGAGATTTGAGAGCTGTTCCGCTTGTTTCGACGGTTTAAACGGTTGTTTATTACTTTCTGCACGTAAAAAGGAGTAAAAAGAGCGCTTAAACGTCGAAATATCTCATACGGGAAGGAAACGACGGTTAGTTTTCGTCAAAATCGACGAAATCATCGAGATTTGCGAGCTGTCCCGCTTGTTTCGAGGATGAAACTGGCGTGTATTACATTCTGCACGTTAAATGGAGTAAAACGAGCTCTTAAACGTCGAAATATCTCAAACGGGAAGGAAACGACGGTTAGTTTTCGTCAAAATCGACGAAATCATCGAGATTTGCGAGCTGTCCCGCTCGTTTCGAGGATGAAACTGGCGTGTATTACATTCTGCACGTTAAATGGAGTAAAACGAGCTCTTAGACGTCGAAATATCTCAAACGGGAAGGAAACGACGGTTAGTTTTCGTCAAAATCGTCGAAATCATCGAGATTTGCGAGCTGTCCCGCTCGTTTCGAGGATGAAACTGGCGTGTATTACATTCTGCACGTTAAATGGAGTAAAACGAGCTCTTAAACGTCGAAATATCTCAAACGGGAAGGAAACGGCGGTTAGTTTTCGTCAAAATCGTCGATATCATCGAGATTTGCGAGCAGGCCCGCTCGTTTCGACGGTTAAACGGTTGTTTATTACATTCTGCACGTAAAAAGGAGTAAAAAGAGCTCTTAAACGTCGAAATATCTCAAACGGGAAGGAAACGACGATTAGTTTTCGTCAAAATCGACGAAATCATCGAGATTTGCGAGCTGTCCCGCTCGTTTCGAGGATGAAACTGGCGTGTATTACATTCTGCACGTTAAGTGGAGTAAAACGAGCTTTAAAACGTCGAAATATCTCAAACGGGAAGGAAACGACGGTTAGTTTTCGTCAAAATCGAGGAAATCATCGAGATTTGCGAGCTGTTCCGCTTGTTTCGAGGATGAAACTGGCGTGTATTACATTCTGCACGTTAAATGGAGTAAAACGAGCTCTAAAACGTCGAAATATCTCAAACGGGAAGGAAACGACGGTTAGTTTTCGTCAAAATCGAGGAAATCATCGAGATTTGCGAGCTGTTCCGCTTGTTTCGAGGATGAAACTGGCGTGTATTACATTCTGCACGTTAAATGGAGTAAAACGAGCTCTTAAACGTCGAAATATCTCAAACGGGAAGGAAACGACGGTTACATTTCGTCAAAATCGACGAAATCATCGAGATTTGAGAGCTGTTCCGCTTGTTTCGACGGTTAAACGGTTGTTTATTACTTTCTGCACGTAAAAAGGAGTAAAAAGAGCGCTTAAACGTCGAAATATCTCATACGGGAAGGAAACGACGGTTAGTTTTCGTCAAAATCGACGAAATCATCGAGATTTGCGAGCTGTCCCGCTTGTTTCGAGGATGAAACTGGCGTGTATTACATTCTGCACGTTAAATGGAGTAAAACGAGCCCTTAAACGTCGAAATATCTCAAACGGGAAGGAAACGACGGTTAGTTTTCGTCAAAATCGACGAAATCATCGAGATTTGCGAGCTGTCCGGCTCGTTTCGAGGATGAAACTGGCGTGTATTACATTCTGCACGTTAAGTGGAGTAAAACGAGCTCTAAAACGTCGAAATATCTCAAACGGGAAGGAAACGACGGTTAGATTTCGTCAAAATCGACGAAATCATCGAGATTTGCGAGCTGTCCCGCTTGTTTCGAGGATGAAACTGGCGTGTATTACATTCTGCACGTTAAATGGAGTAAAACGAGCCCTTAAACGTCGAAATATCTCAAACGGGAAGGAAACGACGGTTAGTTTTCGTCAAAATCGACGAAATCATCGAGATTTGCGAGCTGTCCCGCTCGTTTCGAGGATGAAACTGGCGTGTATTACATTCTGCACGTTAAGTGGAGTAAAACGAGCTCTAAAACGTCGAAATATCTCAAACGGGAAGGAAACGACGGTTAGATTTCGTCAAAATCGACGAAATCATCGAGATTTGCGAGCTGTCCCGCTTGTTTCGACGGTTAAACGGTTGTTTATTACATTCTGCATGTAAAAAGGAGTGAAATGAGCGTTTAAACGTCGAAATATCTCAAACGGGAAGGAAATGACGGTCAGTTTTCATCAAAATCGACGAAATCATCGAGATTTGGGAGCTGTTCCGCTTGTTTCGACGGTTTAAACGGTTGTGCATTGCATTCTGCACGTAAAAAGGAGTAAAAAGAGCGCTTAAACGTCGAAATATCTCATACGGGAAGGAAACGACGGTTAGTTTTCGTCAAAATCGACGAAATCATCGAGATTTGCGAGCTGTCCCGCTTGTTTCGAGGATGAAACTGGCTTGTATTACATTCTGCACGTTAAATGGAGTAAAACGAGCTCTTAAACGTCGAAATATCTCAAACGGGAAGGAAACGACGGATAGTTTTCGTCAAAATCGACGAAATCATCGAGATTTGCGAGCTGTCCCGCTCGTTTCGAGGATGAAACTGGCGTGTATTACATTCTGCACGTTAAGTGGAGTAAAACGAGCTTTAAAACGTCGAAATATCTCAAACGGGAAGGAAACGACGGTTAGTTTTCGTCAAAATCGAGGAAATCATCGAGATTTGCGAGCTGTTCCGCTTGTTTCGAGGATGAAACTGGCGTGTATTACATTCTGCACGTTAAATGGAGTAAAACGAGCTCTAAAACGTCGAAATATCTCAAACGGGAAGGAAACGACGGTTAGTTTTCGTCAAAATCGAGGAAATCATCGAGATTTGCGAGCTGTTCCGCTTGTTTCGAGGATGAAACTGGCGTGTATTACATTCTGCACGTTAAATGGAGTAAAACGAGCTCTTAAACGTCGAAATATCTCAAACGGGAAGGAAACGACGGTTACATTTCGTCAAAATCGACGAAATCATCGAGATTTGAGAGCTGTTCCGCTTGTTTCGACGGTTTAAACGGTTGTTTATTACTTTCTGCACGTAAAAAGGAGTAAAAAGAGCGCTTAAACGTCGAAATATCTCATACGGGAAGGAAACGACGGTTAGTTTTCGTCAAAATCGACGAAATCATCGAGATTTGCGAGCTGTCCCGCTCGTTTCGAGGATGAAACTGGCGTGTATTACATTCTGCACGTTAAGTGGAGTAAAACGAGCTCTAAAACGTCGAAATATCTCAAACGGGAAGGAAACGACGGTTAGATTTCGTCAAAATCGACGAAATCATCGAGATTTGCGAGCTGTCCCGCTTGTTTCGACGGTTAAACGGTTGTTTATTACATTCTGCATGTAAAAAGGAGTGAAATGAGCGTTTAAACGTCGAAATATCTCAAACGGGAAGGAAATGACGGTCAGTTTTCATCAAAATCGACGAAATCCTCGAGATTTGGGAGCTGTTCCGCTTGTTTCGACGGTTTAAACGGTTGTGCATTGCATTCTGCACGTAAAAAGGAGTAAAAAGAGCGCTTAAACGTCGAAATATCTCATACGGGAAGGAAACGACGGTTAGTTTTCGTCAAAATCGACGAAATCATCGAGATTTGCGAGCTGTCCCGCCCGTTTCGAGGATGAAACTGGCGTGTATTACATTCTGCACGTTAAGTGGAGTAAAACGAGCTCTAAAACGTCGAAATATCTCAAACGGGAAAGAAACGACGGTTAGATTTCGTCAAAATCGACGAAATCATCGAGATTTGCGTGCTGTTGCGCTTGTTTCGAGGATTAAACTGGCGTGTATTACATTCTGCACGTTAAATGGAGTAAAACGAGCTCTTAAACGTCGAAATATCTCAAACGGGAAGGAAACGACGGTTAGTTTTCGTCAAAATCGACGAAATCATCGAGATTTGCGAGCTATCCCGCTCGTTTCGAGGATGAAACTGGCGTGTATTGCATTCTGCACGTTAGGTGGAGTAATACGAGCTCTAAAACGTCGAAATATCTCAAACGGGAAGGAAACGACGGTTAGTTTTCGTCAAAATCGAGGAAATCATCGAGATTTGCGAGCTGTTCCGCTTGTTTCGAGGATGAAACTGGCGTGTATTACATTCTGCACGTTAAATGGAGTAAAACGAGCTCTAAAACGTCGAAATATCTCAAACGGGAAGGAAACGACGGTTAGTTTTCGTCAAAATCGAGGAAATCATCGAGATTTGCGAGCTGTTCCGCTTGTTTCGAGGATGAAACTGGCGTGTATTACATTCTGCACGTTAAATGGAGTAAAACGAGCTCTTAAACGTCGAAATATCTCAAACGGGAAGGAAACGACGGTTACATTTCGTCAAAATCGACGAAATCATCGAGATTTGAGAGCTGTTCCGCTTGTTTCGACGGTTAAACGGTTGTTTATTACTTTCTGCAGTAAAAAGGAGTAAAAAGAGCGCTTAAACGTCGAAATATCTCATACGGGAAGGAAACGACGGTTAGTTTTCGTCAAAATCGACGAAATCATCGAGATTTGCGAGCTGTCCCGCTTGTTTCGAGGATGAAACTGGCGTGTATTACATTCTGCACGTTAAATGGAGTAAAACGAGCCCTTAAACGTCGAAATATCTCAAACGGGAAGGAAACGACGGTTAGTTTTCGTCAAAATCGACGAAATCATCGAGATTTGCGAGCTGTCCCGCTCGTTTCGAGGATGAAACTGGCGTGTATTACATTCTGCACGTTAAGTGGAGTAAAACGAGCTCTAAAACGTCGAAATATCTCAAACGGGAAGGAAACGACGGTTAGATTTCGTCAAAATCGACGAAATCATCGAGATTTGCGAGCTGTCCCGCTTGTTTCGAGGATGAAACTGGCGTGTATTACATTCTGCACGTTAAATGGAGTAAAACGAGCCCTTAAACGTCGAAATATCTCAAACGGGAAGGAAACGACGGTTAGTTTTCGTCAAAATCGACGAAATCATCGAGATTTGCGAGCTGTCCCGCTCGTTTCGAGGATGAAACTGGCGTGTATTACATTCTGCACGTTAAGTGGAGTAAAACGAGCTCTAAAACGTCGAAATATCTCAAACGGGAAGGAAACGACGGTTAGATTTCGTCAAAATCGACGAAATCATCGAGATTTGCGAGCTGTCCCGCTTGTTTCGACGGTTAAACGGTTGTTTATTACATTCTGCATGTAAAAAGGAGTGAAATGAGCGTTTAAACGTCGAAATATCTCAAACGGGAAGGAAATGACGGTCAGTTTTCATCAAAATCGACGAAATCATCGAGATTTGGGAGCTGTTCCGCTTGTTTCGACGGTTAAACGGTTGTTTATTACATTCTGCACGTAAAAAGGAGTGAAATGAGCGTTTAAACGTCGAAATATCTCAAACGGGAAGGAAATGACGGTCAGTTTTCGTCAAAATCGACGAAATCATCGAGATTTGCGAGCTGTCCCGCTTGTTTCGAGGATGAAACTGGCTTGTATTACATTCTGCACGTTAAATGGAGTAAAACGAGCTCTTAAACGTCGAAATATCTCAAACGGGAAGGAAACGACGGATAGTTTTCGTCAAAATCGTCGAAATCATCGAGATTTGCGAGCAGGCCCGCTCGTTTCGACGGTTAAACGGTTGTTTATTACATTCTGCACGTAAAAAGGAGTAAAAAGAGCTCTTAAACGTCGAAATATCTCAAACGGGAAGGAAACGACGATTAGTTTTCGTCAAAATCGACGAAATCATCGAGATTTGCGAGCTGTTCCGCTTGTTTCGAGGATGAAACTGGCGTGTATTACATTCTGCACGTTAAATGGAGTAAAACGAGCTCTAAAACGTCGAAATATCTCAAACGGGAAGGAAACGACGGTTAGTTTTCGTCAAAATCGAGGAAATCATCGAGATTTGCGAGCTGTTCCGCTTGTTTCGAGGATGAAACTGGCGTGTATTACATTCTGCACGTTAAATGGAGTAAAACGAGCTCTTAAACGTCGAAATATCTCAAACGGGAAGGAAACGACGGTTACATTTCGTCAAAATCGACGAAATCATCGAGATTTGAGAGCTGTTCCGCTTGTTTCGACGGTTAAACGGTTGTTTATTACTTTCTGCACGTAAAAAGGAGTAAAAAGAGCGCTTAAACGTCGAAATATCTCATACGGGAAGGAAACGACGGTTAGTTTTCGTCAAAATCGACGAAATCATCGAGATTTGCGAGCTGTCCCGCTTGTTTCGAGGATGAAGCTGGCGTGTATTACATTCTGCACGTTAAATGGAGTAAAACGAGCTCTTAAACGTCGAAATATCTCAAACGGGAAGGAAACGACGGTTAGTTTTCGTCAAAATCGACGAAATCATCGAGATTTGCGAGCTGTCCCGCTCGTTTCGAGGATGAAACTGGCGTGTATTACATTCTGCACGTTAAATGGAGTAAAACGAGCTCTTAGACGTCGAAATATCTCAAACGGGAAGGAAACGACGGTTAGTTTTCGTCAAAATCGTCGAAATCATCGAGATTTGCGAGCAGGCCCGCTCGTTTCGACGGTTAAACGGTTGTTTATTACATTCTGCACGTAAAAAGGAGTAAAAAGAGCCTCTTAAACGTCGAAATATCTCAAACGGGAAGGAAACGACGATTAGTTTTCGTCAAAATCGACGAAATCATCGAGATTTGCGAGCTGTCCCGCTCGTTTCGAGGATGAAACTGACGTGTATTACATTCTGCACGTTAAGTGGAGTAAAACGAGCTTTAAAACGTCGAAATATATCAAACGGGAAGGAAACGACGGTTAGTTTTCGTCAAAATCGAGGAAATCATCGAGATTTGCGAGCTGTTCCGCTTGTTTCGAGGATGAAACTGGCGTGTATTACATTCTGCACGTTAAATGGAGTAAAACGAGCTCTAAAACGTCGAAATATCTCAAACGGGAAGGAAACGACGGTTAGTTTTCGTCAAAATCGAGGAAATCATCGAGATTTGCGAGCTGTTCCGCTTGTTTCGAGGATGAAACTGGCGTGTATTACATTCTGCACGTTAAATGGAGTAAAACGAGCTCTTAAACGTCGAAATATCTCAAACGGGAAGGAAACGACGGTTACATTTCGTCAAAATCGACGAAATCATCGAGATTTGAGAGCTGTTCCGCTTGTTTCGACGGTTAAACGGTTGTTTATTACTTTCTGCACATAAAAAGGAGTAAAAAGAGCGCTTAAACGTCGAAATATCTCATACGGGAAGGAAACGACGGTTAGTTTTCGTCAAAATCGACGAAATCATCGAGATTTGCGAGCTGTCCCGCTTGTTTCGACGGTTAAACGGTTGTGCATTGCATTCTGCACGTAAAAAGGAGTGAAAAGAGCGTTTAAACGTCGAAATATCTCAAACGGGAAGGAAATGACGGTCAGTTTTCATCAAAATCGACGAAATCATCGAGATTTGCGTGCTGTTGCGCTTGTTTCGAGGATGAAACTGGCGTGTATTACATTCTGCACGGTAAATGGAGTAAAACGAGCTCTTAAACGTCGAAATATCTCAAACGGGAAGGAAACGACGGTTAGTTTTCGTCAAAATCGACGAAATCATCGAGATTTGCGAGCTGTCCCGCTTGTTTCGAGGAAGAAACTGCCGTGTATTACATTCTGCACGTTAAATGGAGTAAAACGAGCTCTTAAACGTCGAAATATCTCAAACGGGAAGGAAACGACGGTTAGTTTTCGTCAAAATCGACGAAATCATCGAGATTTGCGAGCTGTCCCGCTCGTTTCGAGGATGAAACTGGCGTGCATTGCATTCTGCACGTTAGGTGGAGTAATACGAGCTCTAAAACGTCGAAATATCTCAAACGGGAAGGAAACGACGGTTAGATTTCGTCAAAATCGACGAAATCATCGAGATTTGCGAGCTGTTCCGCTTGTTTCGACGGTTAAACGGTTGTTTATTACATTCTGCACGTAAAAAGGAGTGAAATGAGCGTTTAAACGTCGAGATATCTCAAACGGGAAGGAAATGACGGTCAGTTTTCATCAAAATCGACGAAATCATCGAGATTTGTGAGCTGTCCCGCTTGTTTCGACGGTTAAACGGTTGTTTATTACATTCTGCATGTAAAAAGGAGTGAAATGAGCGTTTAAACGTCGAAATATCTCAAACGGGAAGGAAATGACGGTCAGTTTTCATCAAAATCGACGAAATCATCGAGATTTGGGGGCTGTTCCGCTTGTTTCGACGGTTAAACGGTTGTGCATTGCATTCTGCACGTAAAAAGGAGTAAAAAGAGCGCTTAAACGTCGAAATATCTCATACGGGAAGGAAACGACGGTTAGTTTTCGTCAAAATCGACGAAATCATCGAGATTTGCGAGCTGTCCCGCTTGTTTCGAGGATGAAACTGGCGTGTATTACATTCTGCACGTTAAATGGAGTAAAACGAGCCCTTAAACGTCGAAATATCTCAAACGGGAAGGAAACGACGGTTAGTTTTCGTCAAAATCGACGAAATCATCGAGATTTGCGAGCTGTCCCGCTCGTTTCGAGGATGAAACTGGCGTGTATTACATTCTGCACGTTAAGTGGAGTAAAACGAGCTCTAAAACGTCGAAATATCTCAAACGGGAAGGAAACGACGGTTAGATTTCGTCAAAATCGACGAAATCATCGAGATTTGCGAGCTGTCCCGCTTGTTTCGAGGATGAAACTGGCGTGTATTACATTCTGCACGTTAAATGGAGTAAAACGAGCTCTTAAACGTCGAAATATCTCAAACGGGAAGGAAACGACGGTTACATTTCGTCAAAATCGACGAAATCATCGAGATTTGAGAGCTGTTCCGCTTGTTTCGACGGTTAAACGGTTGTTTATTACTTTCTGCACGTAAAAAGGAGTAAAAAGAGCGCTTAAACGTCGAAATATCTCATACGGGAAGGAAACGACGGTTAGTTTTCGTCAAAATCGACGAAATCATCGAGATTTGCGAGCTGTCCCGCTTGTTTCGAGGATGAAACTGGCGTGTATTACATTCTGCACGTTAAATGGAGTAAAACGAGCTCTTAAACGTCGAAATATCTCAAACGGGAAGGAAACGACGGTTAGTTTTCGTCAAAATCGACGAAATCATCGAGATTTGCGAGCTGTCCCGCTCGTTTCGAGGATGAAACTGGCGTGTATTACATTCTGCACGTTAAATGGAGTAAAACGAGCTCTTAGACGTCGAAATATCTCAAACGGGAAGGAAACGACGGTTAGTTTTCGTCAAAATCGTCGAAATCATCGAGATTTGCGAGCAGGCCCGCTCGTTTCGACGGTTAAACGGTTGTTTATTACATTCTGCACGTAAAAAGGAGTAAAAAGAGCTCTTAAACGTCGAAATATCTCAAACGGGAAGGAAACGACGATTAGTTTTCGTCAAAATCGACGAAATCATCGAGATTTGCGAGCTGTCCCGCTCGTTTCGAGGATGAAACTGACGTGTATTACATTCTGCACGTTAAGTGGAGTAAAACGAGCTTTAAAACGTCGAAATATCTCAAACGGGAAGGAAACGACGGTTAGTTTTCGTCAAAATCGAGGAAATCATCGAGATTTGCGAGCTGTTCCGCTTGTTTCGAGGATGAAACTGGCGTGTATTACATTCTGCACGTTAAATGGAGTAAAACGAGCTCTAAAACGTCGAAATATCTCAAACGGGAAGGAAACGACGGTTAGTTTTCGTCAAAATCGAGGAAATCATCGAGATTTGCGAGCTGTTCCGCTTGTTTCGAGGATGAAACTGGCGTGTATTACATTCTGCACGTTAAATGGAGTAAAACGAGCTCTTAAACGTCGAAATATCTCAAACGGGAAGGAAACGACGGTTACATTTCGTCAAAATCGACGAAATCATCGAGATTTGAGAGCTGTTCCGCTTGTTTCGACGGTTAAACGGTTGTTTATTACTTTCTGCACGTAAAAAGGAGTAAAAAGAGCGCTTAAACGTCGAAATATCTCATACGGGAAGGAAACGACGGTTAGTTTTCGTCAAAATCGACGAAATCATCGAGATTTGCGAGCTGCCCGCTTGTTTCGAGGATGAAACTGGCGTGTATTACATTCTGCACGTTAAATGGAGTAAAACGAGCTCTTAAACGTCGAAATATCTCAAACGGGAAGGAAACGACGGTTAGTTTTCGTCAAAATCGACGAAATCATCGAGATTTGCGAGCTGTCCCGCTCGTTTCGAGGATGAAACTGGCGTGTATTACATTCTGCACGTTAAATGGAGTAAAACGAGCTCTTAGACGTCGAAATATCTCAAACGGGAAGGAAACGACGGTTAGTTTTCGTCAAAATCGTCGAAATCATCGAGATTTGCGAGCAGGCCCGCTCGTTTCGAGGATGAAACTGGCGTGTATTACATTCTGCACGTTAAATGGAGTAAAACGAGCTCTTAAACGTCGAAATATCTCAAACGGGAAGGAAACGACGGTTACATTTCGTCAAAATCGACGAAATCATCGAGATTTGAGAGCTGTTCCGCTTGTTTCGACGGTTAAACGGTTGTTTATTACTTTCTGCACGTAAAAAGGAGTAAAAAGAGCGCTTAAACGTCGAAATATCTCATACGGGAAGGAAACGACGGTTAGTTTTCGTCAAAATCGACGAAATCATCGAGATTTGCGAGCTGTTCCGCTTGTTTCGACGGTTAAACGGTTGTTTATTACATTCTGCACGTAAAAAGGAGTGAAATGAGCGTTTAAACGTCGAAATATCTCAAACGGGAAGGAAATGACGGTCAGTTTTCGTCAAAATCGACGAAATCATCGAGATTTGCGAGCTGTCCCGCTTGTTTCGAGGATGAAACTGGCTTGTATTACATTCTGCACGTTAAATGGAGTAAAACGAGCTCTTAAACGTCGAAATATCTCAAACGGGAAGGAAACGACGGATAGTTTTCGTCAAAATCGTCGAAATCATCGAGATTTGCGAGCAGGCCCGCTCGTTTCGACGGTTAAACGGTTGTTTATTACATTCTGCACGTAAAAAGGAGTAAAAAGAGCTCTTAAACGTCGAAATATCTCAAACGGGAAGGAAACGACGATTAGTTTTCGTCAAAATCGACGAAATCATCGAGATTTGCGAGCTGTTCCGCTTGTTTCGAGGATGAAACTGGCGTGTATTACATTCTGCACGTTAAATGGAGTAAAACGAGCTCTAAAACGTCGAAATATCTCAAACGGGAAGGAAACGACGGTTAGTTTTCGTCAAAATCGAGGAAATCATCGAGATTTGCGAGCTGTTCCGCTTGTTTCGAGGATGAAACTGGCGTGTATTACATTCTGCACGTTAAATGGAGTAAAACGAGCTCTTAAACGTCGAAATATCTCAAACGGGAAGGAAACGACGGTTACATTTCGTCAAAATCGACGAAATCATCGAGATTTGAGAGCTGTTCCGCTTGTTTCGACGGTTAAACGGTTGTTTATTACTTTCTGCACGTAAAAAGGAGTAAAAAGAGCGCTTAAACGTCGAAATATCTCATACGGGAAGGAAACGACGGTTAGTTTTCGTCAAAATCGACGAAATCATCGAGATTTGCGAGCTGTTCCGCTTGTTTCGAGGATGAAACTGGCGTGTATTACATTCTGCACGTTAAATGGAGTAAAACGAGCTCTAAAACGTCGAAATATCTCAAACGGGAAGGAAACGACGGTTAGTTTTCGTCAAAATCGAGGAAATCATCGAGATTTGCGAGCTGTTCCGCTTGTTTCGAGGATGAAACTGGCGTGTATTACATTCTGCACGTTAAATGGAGTAAAACGAGCACTTAAACGTCGAAATATCTCAAACGGGAAGGAAACGACGGTTACATTTCGTCAAAATCGACGAAATCATCGAGATTTGAGAGCTGTTCCGCTTGTTTCGACGGTTAAACGGTTGTTTATTACTTTCTGCACGTAAAAAGGAGTAAAAAGAGCGCTTAAACGTCGAAATATCTCATACGGGAAGGAAACGACGGTTAGTTTTCGTCAAAATCGACGAAATCATCGAGATTTGCGAGCTGTCCCGCTTGTTTCGAGGATGAAACTGGCTTGTATTACATTCTGCACGTTAAATGGAGTAAAACGAGCTCTTAAACGTCGAAATATCTCAAACGGGAAGGAAACGACGGTTAGTTTTCGTCAAAATCGACGAAATCATCGAGATTTGCGAGCTGTCCCGCTCGTTTCGAGGATGAAACTGGCGTGTATTACATTCTGCACGTTAAGTGGAGTAAAACGAGCTCTAAAACGTCGAAATATCTCAAACGGGAAGGAAACGACGGTTAGATTTCGTCAAAATCGACGAAATCATCGAGATTTGCCAGCTGTCCCGCTTGTTTCGACGGTTAAACGGTTGTTTATTACATTCTGCATGTAAAAAGGAGTGAAATGAGCGTTTTAAACGTCGAAATATCTCAAACGGGAAGGAAATGACGGTCAGTTTTCATCAAAATCGACGAAATCATCGAGATTTGGGAGCTGTTCCGCTTGTTTCGACGGTTAAACGGTTGTGCATTGCATTCTGCACGTAAAAAGGAGTGAAAAGAGCGTTTAAACGTCGAAATATCTCAAACGGGAAGGAAATGACGGTCAGTTTTCATCAAAATCGACGAAATCATCGAGATTTGCGTGCTGTTGCGCTTGTTTCGAGGATGAAACTGGCGTGTATTACATTCTGCACGTTAAATGGAGTAAAACGAGCTCTTAAACGTCGAAATATCTCAAACGGGTAGGAAACGACGGTTAGTTTTCGTCAAAATCGACGAAATCATCGAGATTTGCGAGCTGTCCCGCTTGTTTCGAGGAAGAAACTGCCGTGTATTACATTCTGCACGTTAAATGGAGTAAAACGAGCTCTTAAACGTCGAAATATCTCAAACGGGAAGGAAACGACGGTTAGTTTTCGTCAAAATCGACGAAATCATCGAGATTTGCGAGCTGTCCCGCTCGTTTCGAGGATGAAACTGGCGTGCATTGCATTCTGCACGTTAGGTGGAGTAATACGAGCTCTAAAACGTCGAAATATCTCAAACGGGAAGGAAACGACGGTTAGATTTCGTCAAAATCGACGAAATCATCGAGATTTGCGAGCTGTTCCGCTTGTTTCGACGGTTAAACGGTTGTTTATTACATTCTGCACGTAAAAAGGAGTGAAATGAGCGTTTAAACGTCGAGATATCTCAAACGGGAAGGAAATGACGGTCAGTTTTCATCAAAATCGACGAAATCATCGAGATTTGTGAGCTGTCCCGCTTGTTTCGACGGTTTAAACGGTTGTTTATTACATTCTGCATGTAAAAAGGAGTGAAATGAGCGTTTTAAACGTCGAAATATCTCAAACGGGAAGGAAATGACGGTCAGTTTTCATCAAAATCGACGAAATCATCGAGATTTGGGAGCTGTTCCGCTTGTTTCGACGGTTAAACGGTTGTGCATTGCATTCTGCACGTAAAAAGGAGTAAAAAGAGCGCTTAAACGTCGAAATATCTCATACGGGAAGGAAACGACGGTTAGTTTTCGTCAAAATCGACGAAATCATCGAGATTTGCGAGCTGTCCCGCTTGTTTCGAGGATGAAACTGGCGTGTATTACATTCTGCACGTTAAATGGAGTAAAACGAGCCCTTAAACGTCGAAATATCTCAAACGGGAAGGAAACGACGGTTAGTTTTCGTCAAAATCGACGAAATCATCGAGATTTGCGAGCTGTCCCGCTCGTTTCGAGGATGAAACTGGCGTGTATTACATTCTGCACGTTAAGTGGAGTAAAACGAGCTCTAAAACGTCGAAATATCTCAAACGGGAAGGAAACGACAGTTAGATTTCGTCAAAATCGACGAAATCATCGAGATTTGCGAGCTGTCCCGCTTGTTTCGAGGATGAAACTGGCGTGTATTACATTCTGCACGTTAAATGGAGTAAAACGAGCTCTTAAACGTCGAAATATCTCAAACGGGAAGGAAACGACGGTTACATTTCGTCAAAATCGACGAAATCATCGAGATTTGAGAGCTGTTCCGCTTGTTTCGACGGTTAAACGGTTGTTTATTACTTTCTGCACGTAAAAAGGAGTAAAAAGAGCGCTTAAACGTCGAAATATCTCATACGGGAAGGAAACGACGGTTAGTTTTCGTCAAAATCGACGAAATCATCGAGATTTGCGAGCTGTCCCGCTTGTTTCGAGGATGAAACTGGCGTGTATTACATTCTGCACGTTAAATGGAGTAAAACGAGCTCTTAGACGTCGAAATATCTCAAACGGGAAGGAAACGACGGTTAGTTTTCGTCAAAATCGTCGAAATCATCGAGATTTGCTAGCAGGCCCGCTCGTTTCGACGGTTTAAACGGTTGTTTATTACATTCTGCACGTAAAAAGGAGTAAAAAGAGCTCTTAAACGTCGAAATATCTCAAACGGGAAGGAAACGACGATTAGTTTTCGTCAAAATCGACGAAATCATCGAGATTTGCGAGCTGTCCCGCTCGTTTCGAGGATGAAACTGACGTGTATTACATTCTGCACGTTAAGTGGAGTAAAACGAGCTTTAAAACGTCGAAATATCTCAAACGGGAAGGAAACGACGGTTAGTTTTCGTCAAAATCGAGGAAATCATCGAGATTTGCGAGCTGTTCCGCTTGTTTCGAGGATGAAACTGGCGTGTATTACATTCTGCACGTTAAATGGAGTAAAACGAGCTCTAAAACGTCGAAATATCTCAAACGGGAAGGAAACGACGGTTAGTTTTCGTCAAAATCGAGGAAATCATCGAGATTTGCGAGCTGTTCCGCTTGTTTCGAGGATGAAACTGGCGTGTATTACATTCTGCACGTTAAATGGAGTAAAACGAGCTCTTAAACGTCGAAATATCTCAAACGGGAAGGAAACGACGGTTACATTTCGTCAAAATCGACGAAATCATCGAGATTTGAGAGCTGTTCCGCTTGTTTCGACGGTTAAACGGTTGTTTATTACTTTCTGCACGTAAAAAGGAGTAAAAAGAGCGCTTAAACGTCGAAATATCTCATACGGGAAGGAAACGACGGTTAGTTTTCGTCAAAATCGACGAAATCATCGAGATTTGCGAGCTGCCCGCTTGTTTCGAGGATGAAACTGGCGTGTATTACATTCTGCACGTTAAATGGAGTAAAACGAGCTCTTAAACGTCGAAATATCTCAAACGGGAAGGAAACGACGGTTAGTTTTCGTCAAAATCGACGAAATCATCGAGATTTGCGAGCTGTCCCGCTCGTTTCGAGGATGAAACTGGCGTGTATTACATTCTGCACGTTAAATGGAGTAAAACGAGCTCTTAGACGTCGAAATATCTCAAACGGGAAGGAAACGACGGTTAGTTTTCGTCAAAATCGTCGAAATCATCGAGATTTGCGAGCAGGCCCGCTCGTTTCGACGGTTAAACGGTTGTTTATTACATTCTGCACGTAAAAAGGAGTAAAAAGAGCTCTTAAACGTCGAAATATCTCAAACGGGAAGGAAACGACGATTAGTTTTCGTCAAAATCGACGAAATCATCGAGATTTGCGAGCTGTCCCGCTCGTTTCGAGGATGAAACTGACGTGTATTACATTCTGCACGTTAAGTGGAGTAAAACGAGCTTTAAAACGTCGAAATATCTCAAACGGGAAGGAAACGACGGTTAGTTTTCGTCAAAATCGAGGAAATCATCGAGATTTGCGAGCTGTTCCGCTTGTTTCGAGGATGAAACTGGCGTGTATTACATTCTGCACGTTAAATGGAGTAAAACGAGCTCTAAAACGTCGAAATATCTCAAACGGGAAGGAAACGACGGTTAGTTTTCGTCAAAATCGAGGAAATCATCGAGATTTGCGAGCTGTTCCGCTTGTTTCGAGGATGAAACTGGCGTGTATTACATTCTGCACGTTAAATGGAGTAAAACGAGCTCTTAAACGTCGAAATATCTCAAACGGGAAGGAAACGACGGTTACATATCGTCAAAATCGACGAAATCATCGAGATTTGAGAGCTGTTCCGCTTGTTTCGACGGTTAAACGGTTGTTTATTACTTTCTGCAGTAAAAAGGAGTAAAAAGAGCGCTTAAACGTCGAAATATCTCATACGGGAAGGAAACGACGGTTAGTTTTCGTCAAAATCGACGAAATCATCGAGATTTGCGAGCTGTCCCGCTTGTTTCGAGGATGAAACTGGCGTGTATTACATTCTGCACGTTAAATGGAGTAAAACGAGCCCTTAAACGTCGAAATATCTCAAACGGGAAGGAAACGACGGTTAGTTTTCGTCAAAATCGACGAAATCATCGAGATTTGCGAGCTGTCCCGCTCGTTTCGAGGATGAAACTGGCGTGTATTACATTCTGCACGTTAAGTGGAGTAAAACGAGCTCTAAAACGTCGAAATATCTCAAACGGGAAGGAAACGACGGTTAGATTTCGTCAAAATCGAAGAAATCATCGAGATTTGCGAGCTGTCCCGCTTGTTTCGACGGTTAAACGGTTGTTTATTACATTCTGCATGTAAAAAGGAGTGAAATGAGCGTTTAAACGTCGAAATATCTCAAACGGGAAGGAAATGACGGTCAGTTTTCATCAAAATCGACGAAATCATCGAGATTTGGGAGCTGTTCCGCTTGTTTCGACGGTTAAACGGTTGTGCATTGCATTCTGCACGTAAAAAGGAGTGAAAAGAGCGTTTAAACGTCGAAATATCTCAAACGGGAAGGAAATGACGGTCAGTTTTCATCAAAATCGACGAAATCATCGAGATTTGCGTGCTGTTGCGCTTGTTTCGAGGATGAAACTGGCGTGTATTACATTCTGCACGTTAAATGGAGTAAAACGAGCTCTTAAACGTCGAAATATCTCAAACGGGAAGGAAACGACGGTTAGTTTTCGTCAAAATCGACGAAATCATCGAGATTTGCGAGCTGTCCCGCTTGTTTCGAGGAAGAAACTGCCGTGTATTACATTCTGCACGTTAAATGGAGTAAAACGAGCTCTTAAACGTCGAAATATCTCAAACGGGAAGGAAACGACGGTTAGTTTTCGTCAAAATCGACGAAATCATCGAGATTTGCGAGCTGTCCCGCTCGTTTCGAGGATGAAACTGGCGTGTATTGCATTCTGCACGTTAAGTGGAGTAAAACGAGCTCTAAAACGTCGAAATATCTCAAACGGGAAGGAAACGACGGTTAGATTTCGTCAAAATCGACGAAATCATCGAGATTTGCGAGCTGTTCCGCTTGTTTCGACGGTTAAACGGTTGTTTATTACATTCTGCACGTAAAAAGGAGTGAAATGAGCGTTTAAACGTCGAGATATCTCAAACGGGAAGGAAATGACGGTCAGTTTTCATCAAAATCGACGAAATCATCGAGATTTGTGAGCTGTCCCGCTTGTTTCGACGGTTAAACGGTTGTTTATTACATTCTGCATGTAAAAAGGAGTGAAATGAGCGTTTAAACGTCGAAATATCTCAAACGGGAAGGAAATGACGGTCAGTTTTCATCAAAATCGACGAAATCATCGAGATTTGGGAGCTGTTCCGCTTGTTTCGACGGTTAAACGGTTGTGCATTGCATTCTGCACGTAAAAAGGAGTAAAAAGAGCGCTTAAACGTCGAAATATCTCATACGGGAAGGAAACGACGGTTAGTTTTCGTCAAAATCGACGAAATCATCGAGATTTGCGAGCTGTCCCGCTTGTTTCGAGGATGAAACTGGCGTGTATTACATTCTGCACGTTAAATGGAGTAAAACGAGCCCTTAAACGTCGAATATCTCAAACGGGAAGGAAACGACGGTTAGTTTTCGTCAAAATCGACGAAATCATCGAGATTTGCGAGCTGTCCCGCTCGTTTCGAGGATGAAACTGGCGTGTATTACATTCTGCACGTTAAGTGGAGTAAAACGAGCTCTAAAACGTCGAAATATCTCAAACGGGAAGGAAACGACGGTTAGATTTCGTCAAAATCGACGAAATCATCGAGATTTGCGAGCTGTCCCGCTTGTTTCGAGGATGAAACTGGCGTGTATTACATTCTGCACGTTAAATGGAGTAAAACGAGCTCTTAAACGTCGAAATATCTCAAACGGGAAGGAAACGACGGTTACATTTCGTCAAAATCGACGAAATCATCGAGATTTGAGAGCTGTTCCGCTTGTTTCGACGGTTAAACGGTTGTTTATTACTTTCTGCACGTAAAAAGGAGTAAAAAGAGCGCTTAAACGTCGAAATATCTCATACGGGAAGGAAACGACGGTTAGTTTTCGTCAAAATCGACGAAATCATCGAGATTTGCGAGCTGTCCCGCTTGTTTCGAGGATGAAACTGGCGTGTATTACATTCTGCACGTTAAATGGAGTAAAACGAGCTCTTAAACGTCGAAATATCTCAAACGGGAAGGAAACGACGGTTAGTTTTCGTCAAAATCGACGAAATCATCGAGATTTGCGAGCTGTCCCGCTCGTTTCGAGGATGAAACTGGCGTGTATTACATTCTGCACGTTAAATGGAGTAAAACGAGCTCTTAGACGTCGAAATATCTCAAACGGGAAGGAAACGACGGTTAGTTTTCGTCAAAATCGTCGAAATCATCGAGATTTGCGAGCAGGCCCGCTCGTTTCGACGGTTTAAACGGTTGTTTATTACATTCTGCACGTAAAAAGGAGTAAAAAGAGCTCTTAAACGTCGAAATATCTCAAACGGGAAGGAAACGACGATTAGTTTTCGTCAAAATCGACGAAATCATCGAGATTTGCGAGCTGTCCCGCTCGTTTCGAGGATGAAACTGACGTGTATTACATTCTGCACGTTAAGTGGAGTAAAACGAGCTTTAAAACGTCGAAATATCTCAAACGGGAAGGAAACGACGGTTAGTTTTCGTCAAAATCGACGAAATCATCGAGATTTGCGAGCTGTCCCGCTCGTCTCGAGGATGAAACTGGCGTGTATTACATTCTGCACGTTAAATGGAGTAAAACGAGCTCTTAAACGTCGAAATATCTCAAACGGGAAGGAAACGACGGTTAGTTTTCGTCTAAATCGTCGAAATCATCGAGATTTGCGAGCAGGCCCGCTCGTTTCGACGGTTTAAACGGTTGTTTATTACATTCTGCACGTAAAAAGGAGTAAAAAGAGCTCTTAAACGTCGAAATATCTCAAACGGGAAGGAAACGACGATTAGTTTTCGTCAAAATCGACGAAATCATCGAGATTTGCGAGCTGTCCCGCTCGTTTCGAGGATGAAACTGACGTGTATTACATTCTGCACGTTAAGTGGAGTAAAACGAGCTTTAAAACGTCGAAATATCTCAAACGGGAAGGAAACGACGGTTAGTTTTCGTCAAAATCGAGGAAATCATCGAGATTTGCGAGCTGTTCCGCTTGTTTCGAGGATGAAACTGGCGTGTATTACATTCTGCACGTTAAATGGAGTAAAACGAGCTCTAAAACGTCGAAATATCTCAAACGGGAAGGAAACGACGGTTAGTTTTCGTCAAAATCGAGGAAATCATCGAGATTTGCGAGCTGTTCCGCTTGTTTCGAGGATGAAAATGGCGTGTATTACATTCTGCACGTTAAATGGAGTAAAACGAGCTCTTAAACGTCGAAATATCTCAAACGGGAAGGAAACGACGGTTAGTTTTCGTCAAAATCGACGAAATCATCGAGATTTGCGAGCTGTCCCGCTCGTTTCGAGGATGAAACTGGCGTGTATTACATTCTGCACGTTAAGTGGAGTAAAACGAGCTCTAAAACGTCGAAATATCTCAAACGGGAAGGAAACGACGGTTAGATTTCGTCAAAATCGACGAAATCATCGAGATTTGCGAGCTGTCCCGCTTGTTTCGACGGTTAAACGGTTGTTTATTACATTCTGCATGTAAAAAGGATTAAAAGAGCGCTTAAACGTCGAAATATCTCAAACGGGAAGGAAACGACGGTTAGATTTCGTCAAAATCGACGAAATCATCGAGATTTGCGAGCTGTTCCGCTTGTTTCGACGGTTAAACGGTTGTTTATTACATTCTGCACGTAAAAAGGAGTGAAATGAGCGTTTAAACGTCGAAATATCTCAAACGGGAAGGAAATGACGGTCAGTTTTCGTCAAAATCGACGAAATCATCGAGATTTGCGAGCTGTCCCGCTTGTTTCGAGGATGAAACTGGCGTGTATTACATTCTGCACGTTAAATGGAGTAAAACGAGCTCTTAAACGTCGACATATCTCAAACGGGAAGGAAACGACGGATAGTTTTCGTCAAAATCGTCGAAATCATCGAGATTTGCGAGCAGGCCCGCTCGTTTCGACGGTTAAACGGTTGTTTATTACATTCTGCACGTAAAAAGGAGTAAAAAGAGCTCTTAAACGTCGAAATATCTCAAACGGGAAGGAAACGACGATTAGTTTTCGTCAAAATCGACGAAATCATCGAGATTTGCGAGCTGTTCCGCTTGTTTCGACGGTTTAAACGGTTGTTTATTACATTCTGCACGTAAAAAGGAGTGAAATGAGCGTTTAAACGTCGAGATATCTCAAACGGGAAGGAAATGACGGTCAGTTTTCATCAAAATCGACGAAATCATCGAGATTTGTGAGCTGTCCCGCTTGTTTCGACGGTTTTAAACGGTTGTTTATTACATTCTGCATGTAAAAAGGAGTGAAATGAGCGTTTAAACGTCGAAATATCTCAAACGGGAAGGAAATGACGGTCAGTTTTCATCAAAATCGACGAAATCATCGAGATTTGGGAGCTGTTCCGCTTGTTTCGACGGTTTAAACGGTTGTGCATTGCATTCTGCACGTAAAAAGGAGTAAAAAGAGCGCTTAAACGTCGAAATATCTCATACGGGAAGGAAACGACGGTTAGTTTTCGTCAAAATCGACGAAATCATCGAGATTTGCGAGCTGTCCCGCTTGTTTCGAGGATGAAACTGGCGTGTATTACATTCTGCACGTTAAATGGAGTAAAACGAGCCCTTAAACGTCGAAATATCTCAAACGGGAAGGAAACGACGGTTAGTTTTCGTCAAAATCGACGAAATCATCGAGATTTGCGAGCTGTCCCGCTCGTTTCGAGGATGAAACTGGCGTGTATTACATTCTGCACGTTAAGTGGAGTAAAACGAGCTCTAAAACGTCGAAATATCTCAAACGGGAAGGAAACGACGGTTAGATTTCGTCAAAATCGACGAAATCATCGAGATTTGCGAGCTGTCCCGCTTGTTTCGAGGATGAAACTGGCGTGTATTACATTCTGCACGTTAAATGGAGTAAAACGAGCTCTTAAACGTCGAAATATCTCAAACGGGAAGGAAACGACGGTTACATTTCGTCAAAATCGACGAAATCATCGAGATTTGAGAGCTGTTCCGCTTGTTTCGACGGTTAAACGGTTGTTTATTACTTTCTGCACGTAAAAAGGAGTAAAAAGAGCGCTTAAACGTCGAAATATCTCATACGGGAAGGAAACGACGGTTAGTTTTCGTCAAAATCGACGAAATCATCGAGATTTGCGAGCTGTCCCGCTTGTTTCGAGGATGAAACTGGCGTGTATTACATTCTGCACGTTAAATGGAGTAAAACGAGCTCTTAAACGTCGAAATATCTCAAACGGGAAGGAAACGACGGTTAGTTTTCGTCAAAATCGACGAAATCATCGAGATTTGCGAGCTGTCCCGCTCGTTTCGAGGATGAAACTGGCGTGTATTACATTCTGCACGTTAAATGGAGTAAAACGAGCTCTTAGACGTCGAAATATCTCAAACGGGAAGGAAACGACGGTTAGTTTTCGTCAAAATCGTCGAAATCATCGAGATTTGCGAGCAGGCCCGCTCGTTTCGACGGTTAAACGGTTGTTTATTACATTCTGCACGTAAAAAGGAGTAAAAAGAGCTCTTAAACGTCGAAATATCTCAAACGGGAAGGAAACGACGATTAGTTTTCGTCAAAATCGACGAAATCATCGAGATTTGCGAGCTGTCCCGCTCGTTTCGAGGATGAAACTGACGTGTATTACATTCTGCACGTTAAGTGGAGTAAAACGAGCTTTAAAACGTCGAAATATCTCAAACGGGAAGGAAACGACGGTTAGTTTTCGTCAAAATCGACGAAATCATCGAGATTTGCGAGCTGTCCCGCTCGTCTCGAGGATGAAACTGGCGTGTATTACATTCTGCACGTTAAATGGAGTAAAACGAGCTCTTAAACGTCGAAATATCTCAAACGGGAAGGAAACGACGGTTAGTTTTCGTCTAAATCGTCGAAATCATCGAGATTTGCGAGCAGGCCCGCTCGTTTCGACGGTTAAACGGTTGTTTATTACATTCTGCACGTAAAAAGGAGTAAAAAGAGCTCTTAAACGTCGAAATATCTCAAACGGGAAGGAAACGACGATTAGTTTTCGTCAAAATCGACGAAATCATCGAGATTTGCGAGCTGTCCCGCTCGTTTCGAGGATGAAACTGACGTGTATTACATTCTGCACGTTAAGTGGAGTAAAACGAGCTTTAAAACGTCGAAATATCTCAAACGGGAAGGAAACGACGGTTAGTTTTCGTCAAAATCGAGGAAATCATCGAGATTTGCGAGCTGTTCCGCTTGTTTCGAGGATGAAACTGGCGTGTATTACATTCTGCACGTTAAATGGAGTAAAACGAGCTCTAAAACGTCGAAATATCTCAAACGGGAAGGAAACGACGGTTAGTTTTCGTCAAAATCGAGGAAATCATCGAGATTTGCGAGCTGTTCCGCTTGTTTCGAGGATGAAAATGGCGTGTATTACATTCTGCACGTTAAATGGAGTAAAACGAGCTCTTAAACGTCGAAATATCTCAAACGGGAAGGAAACGACGGTTACATTTCGTCAAAATCGACGAAATCATCGAGATTTGAGAGCTGTTCCGCTTGTTTCGACGGTTTAAACGGTTGTTTATTACTTTCTGCACGTAAAAAGGAGTAAAAAGAGCGCTTAAACGTCGAAATATCTCATACGGGAAGGAAACGACGGTTAGTTTTCGTCAAAATCGACGAAATCATCGAGATTTGCGAGCTGTCCCGCTTGTTTCGAGGATGAAACTGGCGTGTATTACATTCTGCACGTTAAATGGAGTAAAACGAGCTCTTAAACGTCGAAATATCTCAAACGGGAAGGAAACGACGGTTAGTTTTCGTCAAAATCGACGAAATCATCGAGATTTGCGAGCTGTCCCGCTCGTTTCGAGGATGAAACTGGCGTGTATTACATTCTGCACGTTAAGTGGAGTAAAACGAGCTCTAAAACGTCGAAATATCTCAAACGGGAAGGAAACGACGGTTAGATTTCGTCAAAATCGACGAAATCATCGAGATTTGCGAGCTGTCCCGCTTGTTTCGACGGTTAAACGGTTGTTTATTACATTCTGCATGTAAAAAGGATTAAAAGAGCGCTTAAACGTCGAAATATCTCAAACGGAAGGAAACGACGGTTAGATTTCGTCAAAATCGACGAAATCATCGAGATTTGCGAGCTGTTCCGCTTGTTTCGACGGTTAAACGGTTGTTTATTACATTCTGCACGTAAAAAGGAGTGAAATGAGCGTTTAAACGTCGAAATATCTCAAACGGGAAGGAAATGACGGTCAGTTTTCGTCAAAATCGACGAAATCATCGAGATTTGCGAGCTGTCCCGCTTGTTTCGAGGATGAAACTGGCGTGTATTACATTCTGCACGTTAAATGGAGTAAAACGAGCTCTTAAACGTCGACATATCTCAAACGGGAAGGAAACGACGGATAGTTTTCGTCAAAATCGTCGAAATCATCGAGATTTGCGAGCAGGCCCGCTCGTTTCGACGGTTAAACGGTTGTTTATTACATTCTGCACGTAAAAAGGAGTAAAAAGAGCTCTTAAACGTCGAAATATCTCAAACGGGAAGGAAACGACGATTAGTTTTCGTCAAAATCGACGAAATCATCGAGATTTGCGAGCTGTCCCGCTCGTTTCGAGGATGAAACTGGCGTGTATTGCATTCTGCACGTTAGGTGGAGTAATACGAGCTCTAAAACGTCGAAATATCTCAAACGGGAAGGAAACGACGGTTAGATTTCGTCAAAATCGACGAAATCATCGAGATTTGCGAGCTGTCCCGCTTGTTCGACGGTTAAGCGGTTGTTTATTACATTCTGCACGTAAAAAGGAGTAAAAAGAGCGCTTAAACGTCGAAATATCTCAAACGGGAAGGAAACGACGGTTAGATTTCGTCAAAATCGACGAAATCATCGAGATTTGCGAGCTGTTCCGCTTGTTTCGACGGTTTAAACGGTTGTTTATTACATTCTGCACGTAAAAAGGAGTGAAATGAGCGTTTTAAACGTCGAAATATCTCAAACGGGAAGGAAATGACGGTCAGTTTTCGTCAAAATCGACGAAATCATCGAGATTGCGAGCTGTCCCGCTTGTTTCGAGGATGAAACTGGCTTGTATTACATTCTGCACGTTAAATGGAGTAAAACGAGCTCTTAAACGTCGAAATATCTCAAACGGGAAGGAAACGACGGTTAGTTTTCGTCAAAATCGAGGAAATCATCGAGATTTGCGAGCTGTTATGCTTGTTTCGAGGATGAAACTGGCGTGTATTACATTCTGCACGTTAAATGGAGTAAAACGAGCTCTTAAACGTCGAAATATCTCAAACGGGAAGGAAACGACGGTTAGATTTCGTCAAAATCGACGAAATCATCGAGATTTGCGAGCTGTCCCGCTTGTTCGACGGTTAAACGGTTGTTTATTACATTCTGCACGTAAAAAGGAGTAAAAAGAGCTCTTAAACGTCGAAATATCTCAAACGGGAAGGAAACGACGATTAGTTTTCGTCAAAATCGACGAAATCATCGAGATTTGCGAGCTGTCCCGCTCGTTTCGAGGATGAAACTGACGTGTATTACATTCTGCACGTAAAAAGGAGTGAAATGAGCGTTTAAACGTCGAAATATCTCAAACGGGAAGGAAATGACGGTCAGTTTTCGTCAAAATCGACGAAATCATCGAGATTTGCGAGCTGTCCCGCTTGTTTCGAGGATGAAACTGGCTTGTATTACATTCTGCACGTTAAATGGAGTAAAACGAGCTCTTAAACGTCGAAATATCTCAAACGGGAAGGAAACGACGGATAGTTTTCGTCAAAATCGTCGAAATCATCGAGATTTGCGAGCAGGCCCGCTCGTTTCGACGGTTAAACGGTTGTTTATTACATTCTGCACGTAAAAAGGAGTAAAAAGAGCTCTTAAACGTCGAAATATCTCAAACGGGAAGGAAACGACGATTAGTTTTCGTCAAAATCGACGAAATCATCGAGATTTGCGAGCTGTCCCGCTCGTTTCGAGGATGAAAC
>NW_027185077.1:0-35943 GCF_040668555.2 Bombus flavifrons
ACGTTATAACGTATAACGTTATATAGTATTACGTTATAACGTATAACGTTATGTAGTATCACCATGTAACGTATAACGTTATATAGTATTACCATATAACGTATAACGTTATATAGTATTACGTTATACGTATAACGTTATATAGTATTACGTTATAACGTATAACGTTATATAGTATTACGTTATAACGTATAACGTTATATAGTATTACGTTATAACGTATAACGTTATATAGTATTACGTTATAACGTATAACGTTATATAGTATTACGTTATAACGTGTAACATTTTATAGTATTACGTTATAACGTATAACGTTATATAGTATCACCATGTAACGTACAACGTTATATAGTATTACGTTATAACGTATAACGTTATATAGTATTACCATATAACGTTTAACGTTATATAGTATTACCATATCACGTATAAAGTTATATAGTATTACGGTATAACGTATAACGTTATATACTATTACGTTATAACGTTATATAGTATTACGTTATAACGTATAACGTTATATAGTATTACGTTATAACGTATAACGTTATATAGTATTACGTTATAACGTATAACGTTATATAGTATTACGTTATAACGTATAACGTTATATAGTATTACGTTATAACGTATAACGTTATATAGTATTACGTTATAACGTATAACGTTATATAGTATTACGTTATAACGTATAACGTTATATAGTATTACGTTATAACGTGTAACATTTTATAGTATTACGTTATAACATATAACGTTATATAGTATCACCATGTAACGTACAACGTTATATAGTATTACGTTATAACGTATAACGTTATATAGTATTACCATATAACGTATAACGTTATATAGTATTACCATATAACGTATAACGTTATATAGTATTACGTTATAACGTATAACGTTATATAGTATTACGTTATAACGTATAACGTTATATAGTATTACGTTATAACGTATAACGTTATATAGTATTACGTTATAACGTTTAACGTTATATAGTATTACCATATCACGTATAAAGTTATATAGTATTACGGTATAACGTATAACGTTATATACTATTACGTTATAACGTTATATAGTATTACCATATAACGTATAACGTTATATAGTATTACGTTATAACGTATAACTTTATATAGTATTACGTTATATCGTATAACGTTATATAGTATTACCATATAACGTATAACGTTATATAGTATTACGTTATAACGTATAACGTCATATACTATTACGTTATAACGTATAACGTTATATAGTATCACCATGTAACGTATAACGTTATATAGTATCACCATGTAACGTATAACGTTATATAGTATCACCATGTAACGTATAACGTTATATAGTATTACGTTATAACGTATAACGTTATATAGTATTACGTTATAACGTATAACGTTATATAGTATCACCATGTAACGTATAACGTTATATAGTATTACCATATAACATATAACGTTATATAGTATTACCATATAACGTATAACGTTATATAGTATTACCATATAACGTATAACGTTATATAGTATTACGTTATAACGTATAACGTTATATAGTATTACGTTATAACGTATAACGTTATATAGTATTACGTTATAACGTTTAACGTTATATAGTATTACCATATCACGTATAAAGTTATATAGTATTACGGTATAACGTATAACGTTATATACTATTACGTTATAACGTTATATAGTATTACGTTATAACGTATAACGTTATATAGTATTACGTTATAACGTATAACGTTATATAGTATTACGTTATAACGTATAACGTTATATAGTATTAAGTTATAACGTATAACGTTATATAGTATTACGTTATAACGTATAACGTTATATAGTATTACGTTATAACGTGTAACATTTTATAGTATTACGTTATAACATATAACGTTATATAGTATCACCATGTAACGTACAACGTTATATAGTATTACGTTATAACGTATAACGTTATATAGTATTACCATATAACGTATAACGTTATATAGTATTACCATATAACGTATAACGTTATATAGTATTACGTTATAACGTATAACGTTATATAGTATTACGTTATAACGTATAACGTTATATAGTATTACGTTATAACGTATAACGTTATATAGTATTACGTTATAACGTTTAACGTTATATAGTATTACCATATAACATATAACGTTATATAGTATTACGTTATAACGTATAACGTCATATACTATTACGTTATAACGTATAACGTTATATAGTATCACCATATAACGTATAACGTTATATAGTATCGCCATGTAACGTATAACGTTATATAGTATCACCATGTAACGTATAACGTTATATAGTATTACGTTATAACGTATAACGTTATATAGTATTACGTTATAACGTATAACGTTATATAGTATTACGTTATAACGTTTAACGTTATATAGTATTACCATATCACGTATAAAGTTATATAGTATTACGGTATAACGTATAACGTTATATACTATTACGTTATAACGTTATATAGTATTACCATATAACGTATAACGTTATATAGTATTACGTTATAACGTATAACTTTATATAGTATTACGTTATATCGTATAACGTTATATAGTATTACCATATAACGTATAACGTTATATAGTATTACGTTATAACGTATAACGTCATATACTATTACGTTATAACGTATAACGTTATATAGTATCACCATATAACGTATAACGTTATATAGTATCGCCATGTAACGTATAACGTTATATAGTATCACCATGTAACGTATAACGTTATATAGTATTACGTTATAACGTATAACGTTATATAGTATGACGTTATAACGTATAACGTTATATAGTATTACCATATAACGTATAACGTTATATAGTATTACCATATAACGTATAACGTTATATAGTATTACCATATAACGTATAACGTTATATAGTATTACCATATAACGTATAACGTTATATAGTATTACGTTATAACGTATAACGTTATATAGTATTACGTTATAACGTATAACGTTATATAGTATTACGTTATAACGTTTAACGTTATATAGTATTACCATATCACGTATAAAGTTATATAGTATTACGGTATAACGTATAACGTTATATACTATTACGTTATAACGTTATATAGTATTACGTTATAACGTATAACGTTATATAGTATTACGTTATAACGTATAACGTTATATAGTATTACGTTATAACGTTTAACGTTATATAGTATTACCATATCACGTATAAAGTTATATAGTATTACGGTATAACGTATAACGTTATATACTATTACGTTATAACGTTATATAGTATTACCATATAACGTATAACGTTATATAGTATTACGTTATAACGTATAACTTTATACAGTATTACGTTATATCGTATAACGTTATATAGTATTACCATATAACGTATAACGTTATATAGTATTACGTTATAACGTATAACGTCATATACTATTACGTTATAACGTATAACGTTATATAGTATCACCATATAACGTATAACGTTATATAGTATCGCCATGTAACGTATAACGTTATATAGTATCACCATGTAACGTATAACGTTATATAGTATTACGTTATAACGTATAACGTTATATAGTATGACGTTATAACGTATAACGTTATATAGTATTACCATATAACGTATAACGTTATATAGTATTACCATATAACGTATAACGTTATATAGTATTACCATATAACGTATAACGTTATATAGTATTACCATATAACGTATAACGTTATATAGTATTACCATATAACGTATAACGTTATATAGTATTACCATATAACGTATAACGTTATATAGTATTACCATATAACGTATAACGTTATATAGTATTACGTTATAACGTATAACGTTATATAGTATTACGTTATAACGTATAACGTTATTTAGTATTACCATATAACGTATAACGTTATTTAGTATTACCATATAACGTATAACGTTATATAGTATTACCATATAACGTATAACGTTATATAGTATTACCATATAACGTATAACGTTATATAGTATCACCATGTAACGTATAACGTTATATAGTATCACCATGTAACGTATAACGTTATATAGTATCACCATGTAACGTATAACGTTATATAGTATCACCATGTAACGTATAACGTTATATAGTATCACCATGTAACGTATAACGTTATATAGTATCACCATGTAACGTATAACGTTATATAGTATCACCATGTAACGTATAACGTTATATAGTATCACCATGTAACGTATAACGTTATATAGTATCACCATGTAACGTATAACGTTATATAGTATCACCATGTAACGTATAACGTTATATAGTATCACCATGTAACGTATAACGTTATATAGTATCACCATGTAACGTATAACGTTATATAGTATTACGTTATAACGTATAACGTTATATAGTATGACGTTATAACGTATAACGTTATATAGTATTACCATATAAGGTATAACGTTATATAGTATTACCATATAACGTATAACGTTATATAGTATTACGTTATAACGTATAACGTTATATAGTATTACGTTATAACGTATAACGTTATATAGTATTACGTTATAACGTATAACTTTATATAGTATTACGTTATAACGTATAACTTTATATAGTATTACGTTATAACGTATAACGTTATGTAGTATCACCATGTAACGTATAACGTTATATAGTATTACCATATAACGTATAACGTTATATAGTATGACGTTATAACGTATAACGTTATATAGTATTACCATATAAGGTATAACGTTATATAGTATTACCATATAACGTATAACGTTATATAGTATTACGTTATAACGTATAACGTTATATAGTATTACGTTATAACGTATAACGTTATGTAGTATCACCATGTAACGTATAACGTTATATAGTATTACCATATAACGTATAACGTTATATAGTATTACGTTATAACGTATAACGTTATATAGTATTACGTTATAACGTATAACGTTATATAGTATTACGTTAGAACGTATAACGTTATATAGTATTACGTTATAACGTATAACGTTATATAGTATTACGTTATAACGTATAACGTTATATAGTATTACGTTATAACGTGTAACATTTTATAGTATTACGTTATAACGTATAACGTTATATAGTATCACCATGTAACGTACAACGTTATATAGTATTACGTTATAACGTATAACGTTATATAGTATTACCATATAACGTTTAACGTTATATAGTATTACCATATCACGTATAAAGTTATATAGTATTACGGTATAACGTATAACGTTATATACTATTACGTTATAACGTTATATAGTATTACGTTATAACGTATAACGTTATATAGTATTACGTTATAACGTATAACGTTATATAGTATTACGTTATAACGTATAACGTTATATAGTATTACGTTATAACGTATAACGTTATATAGTATTACGTTATAACGTATAACGTTATATAGTATTACGTTATAACGTATAACGTTATATAGTATTACGTTATAACGTATAACGTTATATAGTATTACGTTATAACGTGTAACATTTTATAGTATTACGTTATAACATATAACGTTATATAGTATCACCATGTAACGTACAACGTTATATAGTATTACGTTATAACGTATAACGTTATATAGTATTACCATATAACGTATAACGTTATATAGTATTACCATATAACGTATAACGTTATATAGTATTACGTTATAACGTATAACGTTATATAGTATTACGTTATAACGTATAACGTTATATAGTATTACGTTATAACGTATAACGTTATATAGTATTACGTTATAACGTTTAACGTTATATAGTATTACCATATCACGTATAAAGTTATATAGTATTACGGTATAACGTATAACGTTATATACTATTACGTTATAACGTTATATAGTATTACCATATAACGTATAACGTTATATAGTATTACGTTATAACGTATAACTTTATATAGTATTACGTTATATCGTATAACGTTATATAGTATTACCATATAACGTATAACGTTATATAGTATTACGTTATAACGTATAACGTCATATACTATTACGTTATAACGTATAACGTTATATAGTATCACCATGTAACGTATAACGTTATATAGTATCACCATGTAACGTATAACGTTATATAGTATCACCATGTAACGTATAACGTTATATAGTATTACGTTATAACGTATAACGTTATATAGTATTACGTTATAACGTATAACGTTATATAGTATCACCATGTAACGTATAACGTTATATAGTATTACCATATAACATATAACGTTATATAGTATTACCATATAACGTATAACGTTATATAGTATTACCATATAACGTATAACGTTATATAGTATTACGTTATAACGTATAACGTTATATAGTATTACGTTATAACGTATAACGTTATATAGTATTACGTTATAACGTTTAACGTTATATAGTATTACCATATCACGTATAAAGTTATATAGTATTACGGTATAACGTATAACGTTATATACTATTACGTTATAACGTTATATAGTATTACGTTATAACGTATAACGTTATATAGTATTACGTTATAACGTATAACGTTATATAGTATTACGTTATAACGTATAACGTTATATAGTATTAAGTTATAACGTATAACGTTATATAGTATTACGTTATAACGTATAACGTTATATAGTATTACGTTATAACGTGTAACATTTTATAGTATTACGTTATAACATATAACGTTATATAGTATCACCATGTAACGTACAACGTTATATAGTATTACGTTATAACGTATAACGTTATATAGTATTACCATATAACGTATAACGTTATATAGTATTACCATATAACGTATAACGTTATATAGTATTACGTTATAACGTATAACGTTATATAGTATTACGTTATAACGTATAACGTTATATAGTATTACGTTATAACGTATAACGTTATATAGTATTACGTTATAACGTTTAACGTTATATAGTATTACCATATAACATATAACGTTATATAGTATTACGTTATAACGTATAACGTCATATACTATTACGTTATAACGTATAACGTTATATAGTATCACCATATAACGTATAACGTTATATAGTATCGCCATGTAACGTATAACGTTATATAGTATCACCATGTAACGTATAACGTTATATAGTATTACGTTATAACGTATAACGTTATATAGTATTACGTTATAACGTATAACGTTATATAGTATTACGTTATAACGTATAACGTTATATAGTATTACGTTATAACGTATAACGTTATATAGTATTACGTTATAACGTATAACGTTATTTAGTATTACCATATAACGTATAACGTTATATAGTATTACCATATAACGTATAACGTTATATAGTATTACCATATAACGTATAACGTTATATAGTATTACGTTATAACGTATAACGTTATATAGTATTACGTTATAACGTATAACGTTATATAGTATTACGTTATAACGTATAACGTTATATAGTATTACGTTATAACGTATAACGTTATATAGTATTACGTTATAACGTTTAACGTTATATAGTATTACCATATCACGTATAAAGTTATATAGTATTACGGTATAACGTATAACGTTATATACTATTACGTTATAACGTTATATAGTATTACGTTATAACGTATAACGTTATATAGTATTACGTTATAACGTATAACGTTATATAGTATTACGTTATAACGTATAACGTTATATAGTATTACGTTATAACGTATAACGTTATATAGTATTACGTTATAACGTATAACGTTATATAGTATTACGTTATAACGTGTAACATTTTATAGTATTACGTTATAACATATAACGTTATATAGTATCACCATGTAACGTACAACGTTATATAGTATTACGTTATAACGTATAACGTTATATAGTATTACCATATAACGTATAACGTTATATAGTATTACCATATAACGTATAACGTTATATAGTATTACGTTATAACGTATAACGTTATATAGTATTACGTTATAACGTATAACGTTATATAGTATTACGTTATAACGTATAACGTTATATAGTATTACGTTATAACGTTTAACGTTATATAGTATTACCATATCACGTATAAAGTTATATAGTATTACGGTATAACGTATAACGTTATATACTATTACGTTATAACGTTATATAGTATTACCATATAACGTATAACGTTATATAGTATTACGTTATAACGTATAACTTTATATAGTATTACGTTATATCGTATAACGTTATATAGTATTACCATATAACGTATAACGTTATATAGTATTACGTTATAACGTATAACGTCATATACTATTACGTTATAACGTATAACGTTATATAGTATCACCATATAACGTATAACGTTATATAGTATCGCCATGTAACGTATAACGTTATATAGTATCACCATGTAACGTATAACGTTATATAGTATTACGTTATAACGTATAACGTTATATAGTATGACGTTATAACGTATAACGTTATATAGTATTACCATATAACGTATAACGTTATATAGTATTACCATATAACGTATAACGTTATATAGTATTACCATATAACGTATAACGTTATATAGTATTACCATATAACGTATAACGTTATATAGTATTACCATATAACGTATAACGTTATATAGTATTACGTTATAACGTATAACGTTATATAGTATTACGTTATAACGTATAACGTTATATAGTATTAAGTTATAACGTATAACGTTATTTAGTATTACCATATAACGTATAACTTTATATAGTATTACCATATAACGTATAACGTTATATAGTATTACCATATAACGTATAACGTTATATAGTATTACCATATAACGTATAACGTTATATAGTATTACCATATAACGTATAACGTTATATAGTATTACCATATAACGTATAACGTTATATAGTATTACGTTATAACGTATAACGTTATATAGTATTACGTTATAACGTATAACTTTATATAGTATTACGTTATAACGTATAACGTTATATAGTATCACCATGTAACGTATAACGTTATATAGTATCACCGTGTAACGTATAACGTTATATAGTATCACCATGTAACGTATAACGTTATATAGTATCACCATGTAACGTATAACGTTATATAGTATTACGTTATAACGTATAACGTTATATAGTATGACGTTATAACGTATAACGTTATATAGTATTACCATATAAGGTATAACGTTATATAGTATTACCATATAACGTATAACGTTATATAGTATTACGTTATAACGTATAACGTTATATAGTATTACGTTATAACGTATAACGTTATATAGTATTACGTTATAACGTATAACTTTATATAGTATTACGTTATAACGTATAACTTTATATAGTATTACGTTATAACTTATAACGTTATGTAGTATCACCATGTAACGTATAACGTTATATAGTATTACCATATAACGTATAACGTTATATAGTATTACCATATAACGTATAACGTTATATAGTATTACCATATAACGTATAACGTTATATAGTATTACGTTATAACGTATAACGTTATATAGTATTACGTTATAACGTATAACGTTATATAGTATTACGTTATAACGTATAACGTTATATAGTATTACGTTATAACGTTTAACGTTATATAGTATTACCATATCACGTATAAAGTTATATAGTATTACGGTATAACGTATAACGTTATATACTATTACGTTATAACGTTATATAGTATTACCATATAACGTATAACGTTATATAGTATTACGTTATAACGTATAACTTTATATAGTATTACGTTATATCGTATAACGTTATATAGTATTACCATATAACGTATAACGTTATATAGTATTACGTTATAACGTATAACGTCATATACTATTACGTTATAACGTATAACGTTATATAGTATCACCATGTAACGTATAACGTTATATAGTATCACCATGTAACGTATAACGTTATATAGTATCACCATGTAACGTATAACGTTATATAGTATTACGTTATAACGTATAACGTTATATAGTATTACGTTATAACGTATAACGTTATATAGTATTACGTTATAACGTATAACGTTATATAGTATTACGTTATAACGTTTAACGTTATATAGTATTACCATATCACGTATAAAGTTATATAGTATTACGGTATAACGTATAACGTTATATACTATTACGTTATAACGTTATATAGTATTACGTTATAACGTATAACGTTATATAGTATTACGTTATAACGTATAACGTTATATAGTATTACGTTATAACGTATAACGTTATATAGTATTAAGTTATAACGTATAACGTTATATAGTATTACGTTATAACGTATAACGTTATATAGTATTACGTTATAACGTGTAACATTTTATAGTATTACGTTATAACATATAACGTTATATAGTATCACCATGTAACGTACAACGTTATATAGTATTACGTTATAACGTATAACGTTATATAGTATTACCATATAACGTATAACGTTATATAGTATTACCATATAACGTATAACGTTATATAGTATTACGTTATAACGTATAACGTTATATAGTATTACGTTATAACGTATAACGTTATATAGTATTACGTTATAACGTATAACGTTATATAGTATTACGTTATAACGTATAACGTTATATAGTATTACGTTATAACGTTTAACGTTATATAGTATTACCATATAACATATAACGTTATATAGTATTACGTTATAACGTATAACGTCATATACTATTACGTTATAACGTATAACGTTATATAGTATCACCATATAACGTATAACGTTATATAGTATCGCCATGTAACGTATAACGTTATATAGTATCACCATGTAACGTATAACGTTATATAGTATTACGTTATAACGTATAACGTTATATAGTATTACGTTATAACGTATAACGTTATATAGTATCACCATGTAACGTATAACGTTATATAGTATCACCATGTAACGTATAACGTTATATAGTATTACCATATAACGTATAACGTTATATAGTATTACGTTATAACGTATAACGTTATATAGTATTACGTTATAACGTATAACGTTATATAGTATTACGTTATAATGTATAACGTTATTTAGTATTACCATATAACGTATAACGTTATATAGTATTACCATATAACGTATAACGTTATATAGTATTACCATATAACGTATAACGTTATATAGTATTACGTTATAACGTATAACGTTATATAGTATTACGTTATAACGTATAACGTTATATAGTATTACGTTATAACGTATAACGTTATATAGTATTACGTTATAACGTATAACGTTATATAGTATTACGTTATAACGTTTAACGTTATATAGTATTACCATATCACGTATAAAGTTATATAGTATTACGGTATAACGTATAACGTTATATACTATTACGTTATAACGTTATATAGTATTACGTTATAACGTATAACGTTATATAGTATTACGTTATAACGTATAACGTTATATAGTATTACGTTATAACGTATAACGTTATATAGTATTACGTTATAACGTATAACGTTATATAGTATTACGTTATAACGTATAACGTTATATAGTATTACGTTATAACGTGTAACATTTTATAGTATTACGTTATAACATATAACGTTATATAGTATCACCATGTAACGTACAACGTTATATAGTATTACGTTATAACGTATAACGTTATATAGTATTACCATATAACGTATAACGTTATATAGTATTACCATATAACGTATAACGTTATATAGTATTACGTTATAACGTATAACGTTATATAGTATTACGTTATAACGTATAACGTTATATAGTATTACGTTATAACGTATAACGTTATATAGTATTACGTTATAACGTTTAACGTTATATAGTATTACCATATCACGTATAAAGTTATATAGTATTACGGTATAACGTATAACGTTATATACTATTACGTTATAACGTTATATAGTATTACCATATAACGTATAACGTTATATAGTATTACGTTATAACGTATAACTTTATATAGTATTACGTTATATCGTATAACGTTATATAGTATTACCATATAACGTATAACGTTATATAGTATTACGTTATAACGTATAACGTCATATACTATTACGTTATAACGTATAACGTTATATAGTATCACCATATAACGTATAACGTTATATAGTATCGCCATGTAACGTATAACGTTATATAGTATCACCATGTAACGTATAACGTTATATAGTATTACGTTATAACGTATAACGTTATATAGTATGACGTTATAACGTATAACGTTATATAGTATTACCATATAACGTATAACGTTATATAGTATTACCATATAACGTATAACGTTATATAGTATTACCATATAACGTATAACGTTATATAGTATTACCATATAACGTATAACGTTATATAGTATTACCATATAACGTATAACGTTATATAGTATTACGTTATAACGTATAACGTTATATAGTATTACGTTATAACGTATAACGTTATATAGTATTAAGTTATAACGTATAACGTTATTTAGTATTACCATATAACGTATAACTTTATATAGTATTACCATATAACGTATAACGTTATATAGTATTACCATATAACGTATAACGTTATATAGTATTACCATATAACGTATAACGTTATATAGTATTACCATATAACGTATAACGTTATATAGTATTACCATATAACGTATAACGTTATATAGTATTACGTTATAACGTATAACGTTATATAGTATTACGTTATAACGTATAACTTTATATAGTATTACGTTATAACGTATAACGTTATATAGTATCACCATGTAACGTATAACGTTATATAGTATCACCGTGTAACGTATAACGTTATATAGTATCACCATGTAACGTATAACGTTATATAGTATCACCATGTAACGTATAACGTTATATAGTATTACGTTATAACGTATAACGTTATATAGTATGACGTTATAACGTATAACGTTATATAGTATTACCATATAAGGTATAACGTTATATAGTATTACCATATAACGTATAACGTTATATAGTATTACGTTATAACGTATAACGTTATATAGTATTACGTTATAACGTATAACGTTATATAGTATTACGTTATAACGTATAACTTTATATAGTATTACGTTATAACGTATAACTTTATATAGTATTACGTTATAACTTATAACGTTATGTAGTATCACCATGTAACGTATAACGTTATATAGTATTACCATATAACGTATAACGTTATATAGTATTACCATATAACGTATAACGTTATATAGTATTACCATATAACGTATAACGTTATATAGTATTACGTTATAACGTATAACGTTATATAGTATTACGTTATAACGTATAACGTTATATAGTATTACGTTATAACGTATAACGTTATATAGTATTACGTTATAACGTTTAACGTTATATAGTATTACCATATCACGTATAAAGTTATATAGTATTACGGTATAACGTATAACGTTATATACTATTACGTTATAACGTTATATAGTATTACCATATAACGTATAACGTTATATAGTATTACGTTATAACGTATAACTTTATATAGTATTACGTTATATCGTATAACGTTATATAGTATTACCATATAACGTATAACGTTATATAGTATTACGTTATAACGTATAACGTCATATACTATTACGTTATAACGTATAACGTTATATAGTATCACCATGTAACGTATAACGTTATATAGTATCACCATGTAACGTATAACGTTATATAGTATCACCATGTAACGTATAACGTTATATAGTATTACGTTATAACGTATAACGTTATATAGTATTACGTTATAACGTATAACGTTATATAGTATTACGTTATAACGTATAACGTTATATAGTATTACGTTATAACGTTTAACGTTATATAGTATTACCATATCACGTATAAAGTTATATAGTATTACGGTATAACGTATAACGTTATATACTATTACGTTATAACGTTATATAGTATTACGTTATAACGTATAACGTTATATAGTATTACGTTATAACGTATAACGTTATATAGTATTACGTTATAACGTATAACGTTATATAGTATTAAGTTATAACGTATAACGTTATATAGTATTACGTTATAACGTATAACGTTATATAGTATTACGTTATAACGTGTAACATTTTATAGTATTACGTTATAACATATAACGTTATATAGTATCACCATGTAACGTACAACGTTATATAGTATTACGTTATAACGTATAACGTTATATAGTATTACCATATAACGTATAACGTTATATAGTATTACCATATAACGTATAACGTTATATAGTATTACGTTATAACGTATAACGTTATATAGTATTACGTTATAACGTATAACGTTATATAGTATTACGTTATAACGTATAACGTTATATAGTATTACGTTATAACGTTTAACGTTATATAGTATTACCATATAACATATAACGTTATATAGTATTACGTTATAACGTATAACGTCATATACTATTACGTTATAACGTATAACGTTATATAGTATCACCATATAACGTATAACGTTATATAGTATCGCCATGTAACGTATAACGTTATATAGTATCACCATGTAACGTATAACGTTATATAGTATTACGTTATAACGTATAACGTTATATAGTATTACGTTATAACGTATAACGTTATATAGTATCACCATGTAACGTATAACGTTATATAGTATCACCATGTAACGTATAACGTTATATAGTATTACCATATAACGTATAACGTTATATAGTATTACGTTATAACGTATAACGTTATATAGTATTACGTTATAACGTATAACGTTATATAGTATTACGTTATAACGTATAACGTTATTTAGTATTACCATATAACGTATAACGTTATATAGTATTACCATATAACGTATAACGTTATATAGTATTACCATATAACGTATAACGTTATATAGTATTACGTTATAACGTATAACGTTATATAGTATTACGTTATAACGTATAACGTTATATAGTATTACGTTATAACGTATAACGTTATATAGTATTACGTTATAACGTATAACGTTATATAGTATTACGTTATAACGTTTAACGTTATATAGTATTACCATATCACGTATAAAGTTATATAGTATTACGGTATAACGTATAACGTTATATACTATTACGTTATAACGTTATATAGTATTACGTTATAACGTATAACGTTATATAGTATTACGTTATAACGTATAACGTTATATAGTATTACGTTATAACGTATAACGTTATATAGTATTACGTTATAACGTATAACGTTATATAGTATTACGTTATAACGTATAACGTTATATAGTATTACGTTATAACGTGTAACATTTTATAGTATTACGTTATAACATATAACGTTATATAGTATCACCATGTAACGTACAACGTTATATAGTATTACGTTATAACGTATAACGTTATATAGTATTACCATATAACGTATAACGTTATATAGTATTACCATATAACGTATAACGTTATATAGTATTACGTTATAACGTATAACGTTATATAGTATTACGTTATAACGTATAACGTTATATAGTATTACGTTATAACGTATAACGTTATATAGTATTACGTTATAACGTTTAACGTTATATAGTATTACCATATCACGTATAAAGTTATATAGTATTACGGTATAACGTATAACGTTATATACTATTACGTTATAACGTTATATAGTATTACCATATAACGTATAACGTTATATAGTATTACGTTATAACGTATAACTTTATATAGTATTACGTTATATCGTATAACGTTATATAGTATTACCATATAACGTATAACGTTATATAGTATTACGTTATAACGTATAACGTCATATACTATTACGTTATAACGTATAACGTTATATAGTATCACCATATAACGTATAACGTTATATAGTATCGCCATGTAACGTATAACGTTATATAGTATCACCATGTAACGTATAACGTTATATAGTATTACGTTATAACGTATAACGTTATATAGTATTACCATATAACGTATAACGTTATATAGTATTACCATATAACGTATAACGTTATATAGTATTACCATATAACGTATAACGTTATATAGTATTACCATATAACGTATAACGTTATATAGTATTACCATATAACGTATAACGTTATATAGTATTACCATATAACGTATAACGTTATATAGTATTACGTTATAACGTATAACGTTATATAGTATTACGTTATAACGTATAACGTTATATAGTATTAAGTTATAACGTATAACGTTATTTAGTATTACCATATAACGTATAACTTTATATAGTATTACCATATAACGTATAACGTTATATAGTATTACCATATAACGTATAACGTTATATAGTATTACCATATAACGTATAACGTTATATAGTATTACCATATAACGTATAACGTTATATAGTATTACCATATAACGTATAACGTTATATAGTATTACGTTATAACGTATAACGTTATATAGTATTACGTTATAACGTATAACTTTATATAGTATTACGTTATAACGTATAACGTTATATAGTATCACCATGTAACGTATAACGTTATATAGTATCACCGTGTAACGTATAACGTTATATAGTATCACCATGTAACGTATAACGTTATATAGTATCACCATGTAACGTATAACGTTATATAGTATTACGTTATAACGTATAACGTTATATAGTATGACGTTATAACGTATAACGTTATATAGTATTACCATATAAGGTATAACGTTATATAGTATTACCATATAACGTATAACGTTATATAGTATTACGTTATAACGTATAACGTTATATAGTATTACGTTATAACGTATAACGTTATATAGTATTACGTTATAACGTATAACTTTATATAGTATTACGTTATAACGTATAACTTTATATAGTATTACGTTATAACTTATAACGTTATGTAGTATCACCATGTAACGTATAACGTTATATAGTATTACCATATAACGTATAACGTTATATAGTATTACCATATAACATATAACGTTATATAGTATTACGTTATAACGTATAACGTTATATAGTATTACGTTATAACGTATAACGTTATATAGTATTACGTTATAACGTATAACTTTATATAGTATTACGTTATAACGTATAACGTTATGTAGTATCACCATGTAACGTATAACGTTATATAGTATTACCATATAACGTATAACGTTATATAGTATTACCATATAACGTATAACGTTATATAGTATTACCATATAACGTATAACGTTATATAGTATCACCATGTAACGTATAACGTTATATAGTATCACCATGTAACGTATAACGTTATATAGTATTACGTTATAACGTATAACGTTATATAGTATTACGTTATAACGTATAACGTTATATAGTATTACGTTATAACGTATAACGTTATATAGTATTACGTTATAACGTATAACGTTATATAGTATTACGTTATAACGTTTAACGTTATATAGTATTACCATATCACGTATAAAGTTATATAGTATTACGGTATAACGTATAACGTTATATACTATTACGTTATAACGTTATATAGTATCACCATGTAACGTATAACGTTATATAGTATTACGTTATAACGTATAACGTTATATAGTATTACGTTATAACGTATAACGTTATATAGTATTACGTTATAACGTGTAACATTTTATAGTATTACGTTATAACGTATAACGTTATATAGTATCACCATGTAACGTACAACGTTATATAGTATTACGTTATAACGTATAACGTTATATAGTATTACCATATAACGTATAACGTTATATAGTATTACCATATAACGTATATCGTTATATAGTATTACGTTATAACGTATAACGTTATATAGTATTACGTTATAACGTATAACGTTATATAGTATTACCATATAACGTATATCGTTATATAGTATTACGTTATAACGTATAACGTTATATAGTATTACGTTATAACGTATAACGTTATATAGTATTACGTTATAACGTATAACGTTATATAGTATTACGTTATAACGTATAACGTTATATAGTATTACCATATCACGTATAAAGTTATATAGTATTACGGTATAACGTATAACGTTATATACTATTACGTTATAACGTTATATAGTATCACCATGTAACGTATAACGTTATATAGTATTACGTTATAACGTATAACGTTATATAGTATTACGTTATAACGTATAACGTTATATAGTATTACGTTATAACGTGTAACATTTTATAGTATTACGTTATAACGTATAACGTTATATAGTATCACCATGTAACGTACAACGTTATATATTACGTTACGTAACGTATAACGTTATATAGTATTACCATATAACGTATAACGTTATATAGTATTACCATATAACGTATATCGTTATATAGTATTACGTTATAACGTATAACGTTATATAGTATTACGTTATAACGTATAACGTTATATAGTATTACGTTATAACGTATAACGTTATATAGTATTACGTTATAACGTATAACGTCATATAGTATTACGTTATAACGTATAACGTTATATAGTATTACGTTATAACGTATAACGTTATATAGTATGACGTTATAACGTATAACGTTATATAGTATTACCATATAACGTATAACGTTATATAGTATTACGTTATAACGTATGACTTTATATAGTATTACGTTATATCGTATAACGTTATATAGTATTACCATATAACGTATAACGTTATATAGTATTACGTTATAACGTATAACGTTATATAGTATTACGTTATAACGTATAACGTTATATAGTATTACGTTATAACGTATAACGTTATATAGTATTACGTTATAACGTATAACGTTATATAGTATTACGTTATAACGTGTAACATTTTATAGTATTACGTTATAACGTATAACGTTATATAGTATCACCATGTAACGTACAACGTTATATAGTATTACGTTATAACGTATAACGTTATATAGTATTACCATATAACGTATAACGTTATATAGTATTACCATATAACGTATAACGTTATATAGTATTACCATATAACGTATAACGTTATATAGTATTACGTTATAACGTATAACGTTATATAGTATTACGTTATAACGTATAACGTTATATAGTATTACCATATAACGTATAACGTTATATAGTATTACGTTATAACGTATAACTTTATATAGTGTTACGTTATAACGTATAACGTTATATAGTATTACGTTATAACGTATAACGTTATATAGTATTACCATATAACGTATAACGTTATATAGTATTACCATATAACGTATAACGTTATATAGTATTACCATATAACGTATAACGTTATATAGTATTACCATATAACGTATAACGTTATATAGTATTACGTTATAACGTATAACGTTATATAGTATTACGTTATAACGTATAACTTTATATAGTATTACGTTATAACGTATAACGTTATATAGTATCACCATGTAACGTATAACGTTATATAGTATCACCGTGTAACGTATAACGTTATATAGTATCACCATGTAACGTATAACGTTATATAGTATCACCATGTAACGTATAACGTTATATAGTATTACGTTATAACGTATAACGTTATATAGTATGACGTTATAACGTATAACGTTATATAGTATTACCATATAAGGTATAACGTTATATAGTATTACCATATAACGTATAACGTTATATAGTATTACGTTATAACGTATAACGTTATATAGTATTACGTTATAACGTATAACGTTATATAGTATTACGTTATAACGTATAACTTTATATAGTATTACGTTATAACGTATAACTTTATATAGTATTACGTTATAACTTATAACGTTATGTAGTATCACCATGTAACGTATAACGTTATATAGTATTACCATATAACGTATAACGTTATATAGTATTACCATATAACATATAACGTTATATAGTATTACGTTATAACGTATAACGTTATATAGTATTACGTTATAACGTATAACGTTATATAGTATTACGTTATAACGTATAACTTTATATAGTATTACGTTATAACGTATAACGTTATGTAGTATCACCATGTAACGTATAACGTTATATAGTATTACCATATAACGTATAACGTTATATAGTATTACCATATAACGTATAACGTTATATAGTATTACCATATAACGTATAACGTTATATAGTATCACCATGTAACGTATAACGTTATATAGTATCACCATGTAACGTATAACGTTATATAGTATTACGTTATAACGTATAACGTTATATAGTATTACGTTATAACGTATAACGTTATATAGTATTACGTTATAACGTATAACGTTATATAGTATTACGTTATAACGTATAACGTTATATAGTATTACGTTATAACGTTTAACGTTATATAGTATTACCATATCACGTATAAAGTTATATAGTATTACGGTATAACGTATAACGTTATATACTATTACGTTATAACGTTATATAGTATCACCATGTAACGTATAACGTTATATAGTATTACGTTATAACGTATAACGTTATATAGTATTACGTTATAACGTATAACGTTATATAGTATTACGTTATAACGTGTAACATTTTATAGTATTACGTTATAACGTATAACGTTATATAGTATCACCATGTAACGTACAACGTTATATAGTATTACGTTATAACGTACAACGTTATATAGTATTACCATATAACGTATAACGTTATATAGTATTACCATATAACGTATATCGTTATATAGTATTACGTTATAACGTATAACGTTATATAGTATTACGTTATAACGTATAACGTTATATAGTATTACGTTATAACGTATAACGTTATATAGTATTACGTTATAACGTATAACGTTATATAGTATTACGTTATAACGTATAACGTTATATAGTATTACGTTATAACGTATAACGTTATATAGTATGACGTTATAACGTATAACGTTATATAGTATTACCATATAACGTATAACGTTATATAGTATTACGTTATAACGTATGACTTTATATAGTATTACGTTATATCGTATAACGTTATATAGTATTACCATATAACGTATAACGTTATATAGTATTACGTTATAACGTATAACGTTATATAGAATTACGTTATAACGTATAACGTTATATAGTATTACGTTATAACGTATAACGTTATATAGTATTACGTTATAACGTATAACGTTATATAGTATTACGTTATAACGTGTAACATTTTATAGTATTACGTTATAACGTATAACGTTATATAGTATCACCATGTAACGTACAACGTTATATAGTATTACGTTATAACGTATAACGTTATATAGTATTACCATATAACGTATAACGTTATATAGTATTACCATATAACGTATAACGTTATATAGTATTACCATATAACGTATAACGTTATATAGTATTACGTTATAACGTATAACGTTATATAGTATTACGTTATAACGTATAACGTTATATAGTATTACCATATAACGTATAACGTTATATAGTATTACGTTATAACGTATAACTTTATATAGTGTTACGTTATAACGTATAACGTTATATAGTATTACGTTATAACGTATAACGTTATATAGTATTACGTTATAACGTATAACGTTATATAGTATTACGTTATAACGTATAACGTTATATAGTATCACCATGTAACGTATAACGTTATATAGTATCACCATGTAACGTATAACGTTATATAGTATTACGTTATAACGTATAACGTTATATAGTATGACGTTATAACGTATAACGGTATATAGTATTACCATATAACGTATAACGTTATATAGTATTACCATATAACGTATAACGTTATATAGTATTACGTTATAACGTATAACGTTATATAGTATTACGTTATAACGTATAACGTTATATAGTATTACGTTATAACGTATAACGTTATTTAGTATTACCATATAACGTATAACGTTATGTATTATTACGTTATAACGTATAACGTTATATAGTATTACCATATAACGTATAACGTTATATAGTATTACCATATAACGTATAACGTTATATAGTATTACGTTATAACGTTTAACGTTATATAGTATTACCATATCACGTATAAAGTTATATAGTATTACGGTATAACGTATAACGTTATATAGTATTACGTTATAACGTATAACGTTATATAGTATTACGTTATAACGTATAACGTTATATAGTATTACGTTATAACGTATAACGTTATATAGTATCACCATGTAACGTATAACGTTATATAGTATCACCATGTAACGTATAACGTTATATAGTATTACGTTATAACGTATAACGTTATATAGTATGACGTTATAACGTATAACGGTATATAGTATTACCATATAACGTATAACGTTATTTAGTATTACCATATAACGTATAACGTTATGTAGTATTACGTTATAACGTATAACGTTATATAGTATTACCATATAACGTATAACGTTATATAGTATTACCATATAACGTATAACGTTATATAGTATTACGTTATAACGTATAACGTTATATAGTATTACGTTATAACGTATAACGTTATATAGTATTACGTTATAACGTATAACGTTATATAGTATTACGTTATAACGTATAACGTTATATAGTATTACGTTATAACGTATAACGTTATATAGTATTACGTTATAACGTATAACTTTATATAGTGTTACGTTATAACGTATAACGTTATATAGTATTACGTTATAACGTATAACGTTATATAGTATTACGTTATAACGTATAACGTTATATAGTATTACGTTATAACGTATAACGTTATATAGTATCACCATGTAACGTATAACGTTATATAGTAACACCATGTAACGTATAACGTTATATAGTATTACGTTATAACGTATAACGTTATATAGTATGACGTTATAACGTATAACGGTATATAGTATTACCATATAACGTATAACGTTATATAGTATTACCATATAACGTATAACGTTATATAGTATTACGTTATAACGTATAACGTTATATAGTATTACGTTATAACGTATAACGTTATATAGTATTACGTTATAACGTATAACGTTATTTAGTATTACCATATAACGTATAACGTTATGTAGTATTACGTTATAACGTATAACGTTATATAGTATTACCATATAACGTATAACGTTATATAGTATTACCATATAACGTATAACGTTATATAGTATTACGTTATAACGTATAACGTTATATAGTATTACGTTATAACGTATAACGTTATATAGTATTACGTTATAACGTATAACGTTATATAGTATTACGTTATAACGTATAACGTTATATAGTATTACGTTATAACGTTTAACGTTATATAGTATTACCATATCACGTATAAAGTTATATAGTATTACGGTATAACGTATAACGTTATATACTATTACGTTATAACGTTATATAGTATTACGTTATAACGTATAACGTTATATAGTATTACGTTATAACGTATAACGTTATATAGTATTACGTTATAACGTATAACGTTATATAGTATTACGTTATAACGTATAACGTTATATAGTATTACGTTATAACGTGTAACATTTTATAGTATTACGTTATAACATATAACGTTATATAGTATCACCATGTAACGTACAACGTTATATAGTATTACGTTATAACGTATAACGTTATATAGTATTACCATATAACGTATAACGTTATATAGTATTACCATATAACGTATAACGTTATATAGTATTACGTTATGACGTATAACGTTATATAGTATTACGTTATAACGTATAACGTTATATAGTATTACGTTATAACGTATAACGTTATATAGTATTACGTTATAACGTTTAACGTTGTATAGTATTACCATATCACGTATAAAGTTATATAGTATTACGGTATAACGTATAACGTTATATACTATTACGTTATAACGTTATATAGTATTACCATATAACGTATAACGTTATATAGTATTACGTTATAACGTATAACTTTATATAGTATTACGTTATATCGTATAACGTTATATAGTATTACCATATAACGTATAACGTTATATAGTATTACGTTATAACGTATAACGTCATATACTATTACGTTATAACGTATAACGTTATATAGTATCACCATATAACGTATAACGTTATATAGTATCGCCATGTAACGTATAACGTTATATAGTATCACCATGTAACGTATAACGTTATATAGTATTACGTTATAACGTATAACGTTATTTAGTATTACCATATAACGTATAACGTTATGTAGTATTACGTTATAACGTATAACGTTATATAGTATTACCATATAACGTATAACGTTATATAGTATTACCATATAACGTATAACGTTATATAGTATTACGTTATAACGTATAACGTTATATAGTATTACGTTATAACGTATAACGTTATATAGTATTACGTTATAACGTATAACGTTATATAGTATTACGTTATAACGTATAACGTTATATAGTATTACGTTATAACGTTTAACGTTATATAGTATTACCATATCACGTATAAAGTTATATAGTATTACGGTATAACGTATAACGTTATATACTATTACGTTATAACGTTATATAGTATTACGTTATAACGTATAACGTTATATAGTATTACGTTATAACGTATAACGTTATATAGTATTACGTTATAACGTATAACGTTATATAGTATTACGTTATAACGTATAACGTTATATAGTATTACGTTATAACGTGTAACATTTTATAGTATTACGTTATAACATATAACGTTATATAGTATCACCATGTAACGTACAACGTTATATAGTATTACGTTATAACGTATAACGTTATATAGTATTACCATATAACGTATAACGTTATATAGTATTACCATATAACGTATAACGTTATATAGTATTACGTTATGACGTATAACGTTATATAGTATTACGTTATAACGTATAACGTTATATAGTATTACGTTATAACGTATAACGTTATATAGTATTACGTTATAACGTTTAACGTTGTATAGTATTACCATATCACGTATAAAGTTATATAGTATTACGGTATAACGTATAACGTTATATACTATTACGTTATAACGTTATATAGTATTACCATATAACGTATAACGTTATATAGTATTACGTTATAACGTATAACTTTATATAGTATTACGTTATATCGTATAACGTTATATAGTATTACCATATAACGTATAACGTTATATAGTATTACGTTATAACGTATAACGTCATATACTATTACGTTATAACGTATAACGTTATATAGTATCACCATATAACGTATAACGTTATATAGTATCGCCATGTAACGTATAACGTTATATAGTATCACCATGTAACGTATAACGTTATATAGTATTACGTTATAACGTATAACGTTATATAGTATGACGTTATAACGTATAACGTTATATAGTATTACCATATAACGTATAACGTTATATAGTATTACCATATAACGTATAACGTTATATAGTATTACCATATAACGTATAACGTTATATAGTATTACCATATAACGTATAACGTTATATAGTATTACCATATAACGTATAACGTTATATAGTATCGCCATGTAACGTATAACGTTATATAGTATCACCATGTAACGTATAACGTTATATAGTATTACGTTATAACGTATAACGTTATATAGTATGACGTTATAACGTATAACGTTATATAGTATTACCATATAACGTATAACGTTATATAGTATTACCATATAACGTATAACGTTATATAGTATCACCATGTAACGTATAACGTTATATAGTATCACCATGTAACGTATAACGTTATATAGTATCACCATGTAACGTATAACGTTATATAGTATTACGTTATAACTTATAACGTTATATAGTATTACGTTATAACGTATAGCGTTATATAGTATCACCACGTAACGTATAACGTTATATAGTATTACCATATAACGTATAACGTTATATAGTATTACCATATAACGTATAACGTTATATAGTATTACGTTATAACGTATAACGTTATATAGTATTACCATATAACGTATAACGTTATATAGTATTACCATATAACGTATAACGTTATATAGTATTACCATATAACGTATAACGTTATATAGTATTACGTTATAACGTATAACGTTATATAGTATTACGTTATAACGTATAACGTTATATAGTATTACGTTATAACGTATAACGTTATATAGTATTACGTTATAACGTTTAACGTTATATAGTATTACCATATCACGTATAAAGTTATATAGTATTACGGTATAACGTATAACGTTATATACTATTACGTTATAACGTTATATAGTATTACGTTATAACGTATAACGTTATATAGTATTACGTTATAACGTATAACGTTATTTAGTATTACCATATAACGTATAACGTTATGTAGTATTACGTTATAACGTATAACGTTATATAGTATCACCATGTAACGTATAACGTTATATAGTATCACCATGTAACGTATAACGTTATATAGTATTACGTTATAACTTATAACGTTATATAGTATTACGTTATAACGTATAGCGTTATATAGTATCACCACGTAACGTATAACGTTATATAGTATTACCATATAACGTATAACGTTATATAGTATTACGTTATAACGTATAACGTTATATAGTATTACGTTATAACGTATAACGTTATATAGTATTACGTTATAACGTGTAACATTTTATAGTATTACGTTATAACGTATAACGTTATATAGTATCACCATGTAACGTACAACGTTATATAGTATTACGTTATAACGTATAACGTTATATAGTATTACCATATAACGTATAACGTTATATAGTATTACCATATAACGTATAACGTTATATAGTATTACCATATAACGTATAACGTTATATAGTATTACCATATAACGTATAACGTTATATAGTATTACGTTATAACGTATAACGTTATATAGTATTACGTTATAACGTATAACGTTATATAGTATTACCATATAACGTATAACGTTATATAGTATTACGTTATAACGTATAACTTTATATAGTGTTACGTTATAACGTATAACGTTATATAGTATTACGTTATAACGTATAACGTTATATAGTATTACGTTATAACGTATAACGTTATATAGTATTACGTTATAACGTATAACGTTATATAGTATCACCATGTAACGTATAACGTTATATAGTATCACCATGTAACGTATAACGTTATATAGTATTACGTTATAACGTATAACGTTATATAGTATGACGTTATAACGTATAACGGTATATAGTATTACCATATAACGTATAACGTTATATAGTATTACCATATAACGTATAACGTTATATAGTATTACGTTATAACGTATAACGTTATACAGTATTACGTTATAACGTATAACGTTATATAGTATTACGTTATAACGTATAACGTTATTTAGTATTACCATATAACGTATAACGTTATGTAGTATTACGTTATAACGTATAACGTTATATAGTATTACCATATAACGTATAACGTTATATAGTATTACCATATAACGTATAACGTTATATAGTATTACGTTATAACGTATAACGTTATATAGTATTACGTTATAACGTATAACGTTATATAGTATTACGTTATAACGTATAACGTTATATAGTATTACGTTATAACGTATAACGTTATATAGTATTACGTTATAACGTTTAACGTTATATAGTATTACCATATCACGTATAAAGTTATATAGTATTACGGTATAACGTATAACGTTATATAGTATTACGTTATAACGTATAACGTTATATAGTATTACGTTATAACGTATAACGTTATATAGTATTACGTTATAACGTATAACGTTATATAGTATCACCATGTAACGTATAACGTTATATAGTATCACCATGTAACGTATAACGTTATATAGTATTACGTTATAACGTATAACGTTATATAGTATGACGTTATAACGTATAACGGTATATAGTATTACCATATAACGTATAACGTTATTTAGTATTACCATATAACGTATAACGTTATGTAGTATTACGTTATAACGTATAACGTTATATAGTATTACCATATAACGTATAACGTTATATAGTATTACCATATAACGTATAACGTTATATAGTATTACGTTATAACGTATAACGTTATATAGTATTACGTTATAACGTATAACGTTATATAGTATTACGTTATAACGTATAACGTTATATAGTATTACGTTATAACGTATAACGTTATATAGTATTACGTTATAACGTATAACGTTATATAGTATTACGTTATAACGTATAACTTTATATAGTGTTACGTTATAACGTATAACGTTATATAGTATTACGTTATAACGTATAACGTTATATAGTATTACGTTATAACGTATAACGTTATATAGTATTACGTTATAACGTATAACGTTATATAGTATCACCATGTAACGTATAACGTTATATAGTATCACCATGTAACGTATAACGTTATATAGTATTACGTTATAACGTATAACGTTATATAGTATGACGTTATAACGTATAACGTTATATAGTATTACGTTATAACGTATAACGTTATTTAGTATTACCATATAACGTATAACGTTATGTAGTATTACGTTATAACGTATAACGTTATATAGTATTACCATATAACGTATAACGTTATATAGTATTACCATATAACGTATAACGTTATATAGTATTACGTTATAACGTATAACGTTATATAGTATTACGTTATAACGTATAACGTTATATAGTATTACGTTATAACGTATAACGTTATATAGTATTACGTTATAACGTATAACGTTATATAGTATTACGTTATAACGTATAACGTTATATAGTATTACGTTATAACGTGTAACATTTTATAGTATTACGTTATAACATATAACGTTATATAGTATCACCATGTAACGTACAACGTTATATAGTATTACGTTATAACGTATAACGTTATATAGTATTACCATATAACGTATAACGTTATATAGTATTACCATATAACGTATAACGTTATATAGTATTACGTTATAACGTATAACGTTATATAGTATTACGTTATAACGTATAACGTTATATAGTATTACGTTATAACGTATAACGTTATATAGTATTACGTTATAACGTTTAACGTTATATAGTATTACCATATCACGTATAAAGTTATATAGTATTACGGTATAACGTATAACGTTATATACTATTACGTTATAACGTTATATAGTATTACCATATAACGTATAACGTTATATAGTATTACGTTATAACGTATAACTTTATATAGTATTACGTTATATCGTATAACGTTATATAGTATTACCATATAACGTATAACGTTATATAGTATTACGTTATAACGTATAACGTCATATACTATTACGTTATAACGTATAACGTTATATAGTATCACCATATAACGTATAACGTTATATAGTATCGCCATGTAACGTATAACGTTATATAGTATCACCATGTAACGTATAACGTTATATAGTATTACGTTATAACGTATAACGTTATATAGTATGACGTTATAACGTATAACGTTATATAGTATTACCATATAACGTATAACGTTATATAGTATTACCATATAACGTATAACGTTATATAGTATTACCATATAACGTATAACGTTATATAGTATTACCATATAACGTATAACGTTATATAGTATTACCATATAACGTATAACGTTATATAGTATCGCCATGTAACGTATAACGTTATATAGTATCACCATGTAACGTATAACGTTATATAGTATTACGTTATAACGTATAACGTTATATAGTATGACGTTATAACGTATAACGTTATATAGTATTACCATATAACGTATAACGTTATATAGTATTACCATATAACGTATAACGTTATATAGTATCACCATGTAACGTATAACGTTATATAGTATCACCATGTAACGTATAACGTTATATAGTATCACCATGTAACGTATAACGTTATATAGTATTACGTTATAACTTATAACGTTATATAGTATTACGTTATAACGTATAGCGTTATATAGTATCACCACGTAACGTATAACGTTATATAGTATTACCATATAACGTATAACGTTATATAGTATTACCATATAACGTATAACGTTATATAGTATTACGTTATAACGTATAACGTTATATAGTATTACGTTATAACGTATAACGTTATATAGTATTACGTTATAACGTATAACGTTATTTAGTATTACCATATAACGTATAACGTTATGTAGTATTACGTTATAACGTATAACGTTATATAGTATTACCATATAACGTATAACGTTATATAGTATTACCATATAACGTATAACGTTATATAGTATTACGTTATAACGTATAACGTTATATAGTATTACGTTATAACGTATAACGTTATATAGTATTACGTTATAACGTATAACGTTATATAGTATTACGTTATAACGTATAACGTTATATAGTATTACGTTATAACGTTTAACGTTATATAGTATTACCATATCACGTATAAAGTTATATAGTATTACGGTATAACGTATAACGTTATATACTATTACGTTATAACGTTATATAGTATTACGTTATAACGTATAACGTTATATAGTATTACGTTATAACGTATAACGTTATATAGTATTACGTTATAACGTATAACGTTATATAGTATTACGTTATAACGTATAACGTTATATAGTATTACGTTATAACGTATAACGTTATATAGTATTACGTTATAACGTGTAACATTTTATAGTATTACGTTATAACATATAACGTTATATAGTATCACCATGTAACGTACAACGTTATATAGTATTACGTTATAACGTATAACGTTATATAGTATTACCATATAACGTATAACGTTATATAGTATTACCATATAACGTATAACGTTATATAGTATTACGTTATAACGTATAACGTTATATAGTATTACGTTACAACGTATAACGTTATATAGTATTACGTTATAACGTATAACGTTATATAGTATTACGTTATAACGTTTAACGTTATATAGTATTACCATATCACGTATAAAGTTATATAGTATTACGGTATAACGTATAACGTTATATACTATTACGTTATAACGTTATATAGTATTACCATATAACGTATAACGTTATATAGTATTACGTTATAACGTATAACTTTATATAGTATTACGTTATATCGTATAACGTTATATAGTATTACCATATAACGTATAACGTTATATAGTATTACGTTATAACGTATAACGTCATATTCTATTACGTTATAACGTATAACGTTATATAGTATCACCATATAACGTATAACGTTATATAGTATCGCCATGTAACGTATAACGTTATATAGTATCACCATGTAACGTATAACGTTATATAGTATTACGTTATAACGTATAACGTTATATAGTATGACGTTATAACGTATAACGTTATATAGTATTACCATATAACGTATAACGTTATATAGTATTACCATATAACGTATAACGTTATATAGTATTACCATATAACGTATAACGTTATATAGTATTACCATATAACGTATAACGTTATATAGTATTACCATATAACGTATAACGTTATATAGTATTACCATATAACGTATAACGTTATATAGTATTACCATATAACGTATAACGTTATATAGTATTACGTTATAACGTATAACGTTATATAGTATTACGTTATAACGTATAACGTTATATAGTATTACGTTATAACGTATAACGTTATATAGTATTACGTTATAACGTATAAATTTATATAGTATTACGTTATAACGTATAACGTTATGTAGTATCACCATGTAACGTATAACGTTATATAGTATTACCATATAACGTATAACGTTATATAGTATTACCATATAACGTATAACGTTATATAGTATCACCATGTAACGTATAACGTTATATAGTATCACCATGTAACGTATAACGTTATATAGTATCACCATGTAACGTATAACGTTATATAGTATTACGTTATAACGTATAACGTTATATAGTATTACGTTATAACGTATAACGTTATATAGTATTACGTTATAACGTATAACGTTATATAGTATTACGTTATAACGTATAACGTTATATAGTATTACGTTATAACGTTTAACGTTATATAGTATTACCATATAACGTATAACGTTATATAGTATTACCATATAACGTATATCGTTATATAGTATTACGTTATAACGTATAACGTTATATAGTATTACGTTATAACGTATAACGTTATATAGTATTACGTTATAACGTATAACGTTATATAGTATTACGTTATAACGTATAACGTTATATAGTATTACGTTATAACGTATAACGTTATATAGTATTACGTTATAACGTATAACGTTATATAGTATGACGTTATAACGTATAGCGTTATATAGTATTACCATATAACGTATAACGTTATATAGTATTACGTTATAACGTATAACTTTATATAGTATTACGTTATATCGTATAACGTTATATAGTATTACCATATAACGTATAACGTTATATAGTATTACCATATAACGTATAACGTTATATAGTATTACCATATAACGTATAACGTTATATAGTATTACCATATAACGTATAACGTTATATAGTATTACCATATAACGTATAACGTTATATAGTATTACCATATAACGTATAACGTTATATAGTATTACCATATAACGTATAACGTTATATAGTATTACCATATAACGTATAACGTTATATAGTATTACGTTATAACGTATAACGTTATATAGTATTACGTTATAACGTATAACGTTATATAGTATTACGTTATAACGTATAACGTTATTTAGTATTACCATATAACGTATAACGGTATATAGTATTACCATATAACGTATAACGTTATATAGTATTACCATAGAACGTATAACGTTATATAGTATTACCATATAACGTATAACGTTATATAGTATTACGTTATAACGTATAACGTTATATAGTATTACCATATAACGTATAACGTTATATAGTATTACGTTATAACGTATAACTTTATATAGTGTTACGTTATAACGTATAACGTTATATAGTATTACGTTATAACGTATATCGTTATATAGTATTACGTTATAACGTATAACTTTATATAGTATTACGTTATAACGTTTAACGTTATATAGTATTACCATATCACGTATAAAGTTATATAGTATTACGGTATAACGTATAACGTTATATACTATTACGTTATAACGTTATATAGTATTACCATATAACGTATAACGTTATATAGTATTACCATATAACGTATAACGTTATATAGTATTACCATATAACGTATAACGTTATATAGTATTACCATATAACGTATAACGTTATATAGTATTACCATATAACGTATAATGTTATATAGTATTACCATATAACGTATAACGTTATATAGTATTACCATATAACGTATAACGTTATATAGTATTACGTTATAACGTATAACGTTATATAGTATTACGTTATAACGTATAACGTTATATAGTATTACGTTATAACGTATAACGTTATTTAGTATTACCATATAACGTATAACGGTATATAGTATTACCATATAACGTATAACGTTATATAGTATTACCATAGAACGTATAACGTTATATAGTATTACGTTATAACGTATAACGTTATATAGTATTACGTTATAACGTATAACGTTATATAGTATTACGTTATAACGTATAACGTTATTTAGTATTACCATATAACGTATAACGTTATGTAGTATTACGTTATAACGTATAACGTTATATAGTATTACGTTATAACGTATAACGTTATATAGTATTACGTTATAACGTATAACTTTATATAGTATTACGTTATAACGTAAAGCTTTATATAGTATTACGTTATAACGTATAACGTTATGTAGTATCACCATGTAACGTATAACGTTATATAGTATTACCATATAACGTATAACGTTATATAGTATTACCATATAACGTATAACGTTATATAGTATTACGTTATAACGTATAACGTTATATAGTATTACGTTATAACGTATAACGTTATATAGTATTACGTTATAACGTTTAACGTTATATAGTATTACCATATCACGTATAAAGTTATATAGTATTACGGTATAACGTATAACGTTATATACTATTACGTTATAACGTTATATAGTATTACGTTATAACGTATAACGTTATATAGTATTACCATATAACGTATAACGTTATATAGTATTACCATATAACGTATAACGTTATATAGTATTACGTTATAACGTATAACGTTATATAGTATTACGTTATAACGTATAACGTTATATAGTATTACGTTATAACGTATAACGTTATATAGTATTACGTTATAACGTATAACGTTATATAGTATTACGTTATAACGTTTAACGTTATATAGTATTACCATATCACGTATAAAGTTATATAGTATTACGGTATAACGTATAACGTTATATACTATTACGTTATAACGTTATTTAGTATTACCATATAACGTATAACGTTATATAGTATTACGTTATAACGTATAACTTTATATAGTATTACGTTATATCGTATAACGTTATATAGTATTACCATATAACGTATAACGTTATATAGTATTACGTTATAACGTATAACGTCATATACTATTACGTTATAACGTATAACGTTATATAGTATCACCATATAACGTATAACGTTATATAGTATCGCCATGTAACGTATAACGTTATATAGTATCACCATGTAACGTATAACGTTATATAGTATTACGTTATAACGTATAACGTTATATAGTATGACGTTATAACGTATAACGTTATATAGTATTACCATATAACGTATAACGTTATATAGTATTACCATATAACGTATAACGTTATATAGTATTACCATATAACGTATAACGTTATATAGTATTACCATATAACGTATAACGTTATATAGTATTACCATATAACGTATAACGTTATATAGTATTACCATATAACGTATAACGTTATATAGTATTACCATATAACGTATAACGTTATATAGTATTACCATATAACGTATAACGTTATATAGTATTACCATATAACGTATAACGTTATATAGTATTACGTTATAACGTATAACGTCATATACTATTACGTTATAACGTATAACGTTATATAGTATCACCATATAACGTATAACGTTATATAGTATCGCCATGTAACGTATAACGTTATATAGTATCACCATGTAACGTATAACGTTATATAGTATTACGTTATAACGTATAACGTTATATAGTATGACGTTATAACGTATAACGTTATATAGTATTACCATATAACGTATAACGTTATATAGTATTACCATATAACGTATAACGTTATATAGTATTACCATATAACGTATAACGTTATATAGTATTACCATATAACGTATAACGTTATATAGTATTACCATATAACGTATAATGTTATATAGTATTACCATATAACGTATAACGTTATATAGTATTACCATATAACGTATAACGTTATATAGTATTACGTTATAACGTATAACGTTATATAGTATTACGTTATAACGTATAACGTTATATAGTATTACGTTATAACGTATAACGTTATTTAGTATTACCATATAACGTATAACGGTATATAGTATTACCATATAACGTATAACGTTATATAGTATTACCATAGAACGTATAACGTTATATAGTATTACGTTATAACGTATAACGTTATATAGTATTACGTTATAACGTATAACGTTATATAGTATTACGTTATAACGTATAACGTTATTTAGTATTACCATATAACGTATAACGTTATGTAGTATTACGTTATAACGTATAACGTTATATAGTATTACGTTATAACGTATAACGTTATATAGTATTACGTTATAACGTATAACTTTATATAGTATTACGTTATAACGTAAAGCTTTATATAGTATTACGTTATAACGTATAACGTTATGTAGTATCACCATGTAACGTATAACGTTATATAGTATTACCATATAACGTATAACGTTATATAG
>NW_027185078.1:0-35675 GCF_040668555.2 Bombus flavifrons
ATTTCGTTGATTATGATGAAAACTGACCGTCTTTCCTTCCCGTTCGAGATATTTCGACGTTTAAGCGCTCTTTTTACTCCTTTTTACGTGCAGAATGTAGTAAACAGCCGTTTCACCGCCGAAACAAGCGGAACAGCTCGCAAATCTCGATGATTTCGTCGATTTTGATGAAAACTGACCGTCATTTCCCTCCCGTTTGAGATATTTCGACGTTTAAGCGCTCTTTTTACTCCTTTTTACGCGCAGAATGCAATGTACAACCGTTTCACCGTCGAAACAAGCGGAACAGCTCGCAAATCTCCATGATTTCGTCGATTTTGATGAAAACTGACCGTCATTTCCTTCCCGTTTGAGATATTTCGACGTTTAAAACGCTCATTTCACTCCTTTTTACGTGCAGAATGTAATAAACAACCGTTTAGCCGTCGAAACAAGCGGAACAGCTCGCAAATCTCGATGATTTCGTCGATTTTGACGAAAACTGACCGTCATTACCTTCCCGTTTGAGATATTTCGACGTTTAAACGCTCATTTCACTCCTTTTTACGTGCAGAATGTAATAAACAACCGTTTAGCCGTCGAAACAAGCGGAACAGCTCGCAAATCTCGATGATTTCGTCGATTTTGATGAAAACTGACCGTCATTTCCTCCCGTTTGAGATATTTCGACGTTTAAGCGCTCTTCTTACTCCTTTTTACGTGCAGAATGCAATGCACAACCGTTTCACCGTCGAAACAAGCGGAACAGTTCGCAAATCTCGATGATTTCGTTGATTTTGATGAAAACTGACCGTCTTTCCTTCCCGTTCGAGATATTTCGACGTTTAAGCGCTCTTTTTACTCCTTTTTACGTGCAGAATGTAGTAAACAGCCGTTTCACCGTCGAAACAAGCGGAACAGCTCGCAAATCTCGATGATTTCGTCGATTTTGATGAAAACTGACCGTCATTTCCCTCCCGTTTGAGATATTTCGACGTTTAAGCGCTCTTTTTACTCCTTTTTACGTGCAGAATGCAATGTACAACCGTTTCACCGTCGAAACAAGCGGAACAGCTCGCAAATCTCCATGATTTCGTCGATTTTGATGAAAACTGACCGTCATTTCCTTCCCGTTTGAGATATTTCGACGTTTAAACGCTCATTTCACTCCTTTTTACGTGCAGAATGTAATAAACAACCGTTTAGCCGTCGAAACAAGCGGAACAGCTCGCAAATCTCGATGATTTTGTCGATTTGATGAAAACTGACCGTCATTTCCCTCCCGTTTGAGATATTTCGACGTTTAAGCGCTCTTTTTACTCCTTTTTACGTGCAGAATGTAGTAAACAGCCGTTTAACCGTCGAAGCAAGCGGAACAGCTCGCAAATCTCGATGATTTCGTCGATTTTTATGAAAACTGACCGTCATTTCCCTCCCGTTTGAGATATTTCGACGTTTAAGCGCTCTTTTTACTCCTTTTTACGTGCAGAATGCAATGCACAACCGTTTCACCGTCGAAACAAGCGGAACAGCTCGCAAATCTCCATGATTTCGTCGATTTTGATGAAAACTGACCGTCATTTCCTTCCCGTTTGAGATATTTCGACGTTTAAACGCTCATTTCACTCCTTTTTACGTGCAGAATGCAATGCACAACCGTTTAACCGTCAAAACAAGCGGAACAGCTCGCAAATCTCGATGATTTCGTCTATTTTGATGAAAAGTGACCGTCATTTCCCTCCCGTTTGAGATATTTCGACGTTTAAGCGCTCTTTTTACTCCTTTTTACGTGCAGAATGTAGTAAACAGCCGTTTAACCGTCGAAACAAAGCGGTACAGCTCGCAAATCTCGATGATTTCGTCGATTTTGATGAAAACTGACCGTCATTTCCCTCCCGTTTGAGATATTTCGACGTTTAAACGCTCATTTCACTCCTTTTTACGTGCAGAATGTAATAAACAACCGTATAGCCGTCGAAACAAGCGGAACAGCTCGCAAATCTCGATGATTTCGTCGATTTTGTTGAAAACTGACCGTCATTTCCTTCCCGTTTGAGATATTTCGACGTTTAAGCGCTCTTCTTACTCCTTTTTACGTGCAGAATGTAGTAAACAGCCGTTTAACCGTCGAAACAAGCGGAACAGCTCGCAAATCTCGATGATTTCGTCGATTTTGATGAAAACTGACCGTCATTTCCTTCCCGTTTGAGATATTTCGACGTTTAAACGCTCATTTCACTCCTTTTTACGTGTAGAATGCAATGCACAACCGTTTAACCGTCGAAACAAGCGGAACAGCTGGCAAATCTCGATGGTTTCGTCGATTTTGATGAAAACTGACCGTCATTTCCTTCCCGTTTGAGATATTTCGACGTTTAAAACGCTCTTTTTACTCCATTTAAAGTGCAGAATGTAATGCACGCCAGTTTCAGCCTCGAAACAAGCGGAACAGCTCGCAAATCTCGATGATCTCTTCGATTTTGATGAGAACTAATCGTCATTTCCTTCCCGTTTGAGATATTTCGACGTTCAAGCGCTCTTTTTACTACATTTAAGGTGCAGAATGTAATGCACGCAAGTCTCAGCCTCGAAACAAGCGGAACAGCTCGCAAATCTCGATGATTTCGTCGATTTTGATGAAAACTACTCGTCATTTCACACCCGTTTGAGATATTTCGACGTTTAAGCGCTCGTTTTACTCCATTTAACGTGCAGAATGTAATGCACGCCAGTTTCAGCCTCGAAACAAGCGGAGCAGCTCGCAAATCTCGATGATTTCGTCGATTTTGATGAAAACTGACCGTCTTTCCTTCCCGTTTGAGATATTTCGACGTTTAAGCGCTCTTTTTACTCCTTTTTACGTGCAGAATGCAATGCACAACCGTTTAACCGTCGAAACAAGCGGAACAGCTCGCAAATCTCGATAACTTCGTCGATTTTGATGAAAACTGACCGTCTTTCCTTCCCGTGTGAGATATTTCGACGTTTAAGCGCTCTTTTTACTCCTTTTTACGTGCAGAATGTAATATACAACCGTTTAGCCGTCGAAACAAGCGGAACAACTCGCAAATCTCAATGATTTCGTCGATTTGTTGAAAACTGACCGCCATTTCCTTCCCGTTTGAGATATTTCGACGTTTAAGCGCTCTTTTTACTCCTTTTTACGTGCAGAATGCAATGTACAACCGTTTCACCGTCGAAACAAGCGGAACAGCTCGCAAATCTCCATGATTTCGTCGATTTTGATGAAAACTGACCGTCATTTCCTTCCCGTTTGAGATATTTCGACGTTTAAAACGCTCATTTCACTACTTTTTACGTGCAGAATGTAATAAACAACCGTTTAGCCGTCGAAACAAGCGGAACAGCTCGCAAATCTCGATGATTTCGTCGATTTTGACGAAAACTGACCGTCATTACCTTCCGTTTGAGATATTTCGACGTTTAAGCGCTCATTGTACTCCTTTTTACGTGCAGAATGCAATGCACAACCGTTTCACCGTCGAAACAAGCGGAACAGTTCGCAAATCTCGATGATTTCGTTGATTTTGATGAAAACTGACCGTCTTTCCTTCCCGTTCGAGATATTTCGACGTTTAAGCGCTCTTTTACTCCTTTTTACTAGCAGAATGCAATGCACAACCGTTTAACCGTCGAAACAAGCGGAACAGCTCGCAAATCTCGATGACTTCGTCGATTTTGATGAAAACTGACCGTCTTTCCTTCCCGTGTGAGATATTTCGACGTTTAAAGCGCTCTTTTTACTCCTTTTTACGTGCAGAATGTAATATACAACCGTTTAGCCGTCGAAACAAGCGGAACAACTCGCAAATCTCAATGATTTCGTCGATTTTGTTGAAAACTGACCGCCATTTCCTTCCCGTTTGAGATATTTCGACGTTTAAGCGCACTTTTTACTCCTTTTTACGTGCAGAATGCAATGTACAAGCGTTTCACCGTCGAAACAAGCGGAACAGCTCGCAAATCTCCATGATTTCGTCGATTTTGATGAAAACTGACCGTCATTTCCTTCCGTTTGAGATATTTCGACGTTTAAACGCTCATTTCACTACTTTTTACGTGCAGAATGTAATAAACAACCGTTTAGCCGTCGAAACAAGCGGAACAGCTCGCAAATCTCGATGATTTCGTCGATTTTGACGAAAACTGACCGTCATTACCTTCCCGTTTGAGATATTTCGACGTTTAAGCGCTCTTTTTACTCCTTTTTACGTGCAGAATGCAATGCACAACCGTTTCACCGTCGAAACAAGCGGAACAGCTCGCAAATCTCCATGATTTCGTCGATTTTGATGAAAACTGACAGTCATTTCCTTCCCGTTTGAGATATTTCGACGTTTAAGCGCTCTTTTACTCCTTTTTACTAGCAGAATGCAATGCACAACCGTTTAACCGTCGAAACAAGCGGAACAGCTCGCAAATCTCGATGATTTCGTCGATTTTGTTGAAAACTGACCGTCATTTCCTTCCCGTTTGAGATATTTCGACGTTTAAGCGCTCTTCTTACTCCTTTTTACGTGCAGAATGTAGTAAACAGCCGTTTAAAACCGTCGAAACAAGCGGAACAGCTCGCAAATCTCGATGATTTCGTCGATTTTGATGAAAACTGACCGTCATTTCCTTCCCGTTTGAGATATTTCGACGTTTAAACGCTCATTTCACTCCCTTTTACGTGTAGAATGCAATGCACAACCGTTTAACCGTCGAAACAAGCGGAACAGCTGGCAAATCTCGATGGTTTCGTCGATTTTGATGAAAACTGACCGTCATTTCCTTCCCGTTTGAGATATTTCGACGTTTAAACGCTCTTTTTACTCCATTTAAAGTGCAGAATGTAATGCACGCCAGTTTCAGCCTCGAAACAAGCGGAACAGCTCGCAAATCTCGATGATTTCTTCGATTTTGATGAGAACTAATCGTCATTTCCTTCCCGTTTGAGATATTTCGACGTTCAAGCGCTCTTTTTACTACATTTAACGTGCAGAATGTAATGCACTCCAGGTTCAGCCTCGAAACAAGCGGAACAGCTCGCAAATCTCGATGATTTCGTCGATTTGATGAAATTAATCGTCATTTCCCACCCGTTTGAGATATTTCGACGTTTAAGCGCTCTTTTTACTCCATTTAAGGTGCAGAATGTAATGCACGCAAGTCTCAGCCTCGAAACAAGCGGAACAGCTCGCAAATCTCGATGATTTCGTCGATTTTGATGAAAACTACTCGTCATTTCACACCCGTTTGAGATATTTCGACGTTTAAGCGCTCGTTTTACTCCATTTAACGTGCAGAATGTAATGCACGCCAGTTTCAGCCTCGAAACAAGCGGAGCAGCTCGCAAATCTCGATGATTTCGTCGATTTTGATGAAAACTGACCGTCTTTCCTTCCCGTTTGAGATATTTCGACGTTTAAGCGCTCTTTTTACTCCTTTTTACGTGCAGAATGCAATACACAACCGTTTAACCGTCGAAACAAGCGGAACAGCTCGCAAATCTCGATGACTTCGTCGATTTTGATGAAAACTGACCGTCTTTCCTTCCCGTGTGAGATATTTCGACGTTTAAGCGCTCTTTTTACTCCTTTTTACGTGCAGAATGTAATATACAACCGTTTAGCCGTCGAAACAAGCGGAACAACTCGCAAATCTCAATGATTTCGTCGATTTTGTTGAAAACTGACCGCCATTTCCTTCCCGTTTGAGATATTTCGACGTTTAAGCGCTCTTTTTACTCCTTTTTACGTGCAGAATGCAATGTACAACCGTTTCACCGTCGAAACAAGCGGAACAGCTCGCAAATCTCCATGATTTCGTCGATTTTGATGAAAACTGACCGTCATTTCCTTCCCGTTTGAGATATTTCGACGTTTAAACGCTCATTTCACTACTTTTTACGTGCAGAATGTAATAAACAACCGTTTAGCCGTCGAAACAAGCGGAACAGCTCGCAAATCTCGATGATTTCGTCGATTTTGACGAAAACTGACCGTCATTACCTTCCCGTTTGAGATATTTCGACGTTTAAGCGCTCTTTTTACTCCTTTTTACGTGCAGAATGCAATGCACAACCGTTTCACCGTCGAAACAAGCGGAACAGTTCGCAAATCTCGATGATTTCGTTGATTTTGATGAAAACTGACCGTCTTTCCTTCCCGTTCGAGATATTTCGACGTTTAAGCGCTCTTTTTACTCCTTTTTACGTGCAGAATGTAGTAAACAGCCGTTTCACCGTCGAAACAAGCGGAACAGCTCGCAAATCTCGATGATTTCGTCGATTTTGATGAAAACTGACCGTCATTTCCCTCCCGTTTGAGATATTTCGACGTTTAAGCGCTCTTTTTACTCCTTTTTACGTGCAGAATGCAATGTACAACCGTTTCACCGTCGAAACAAGCGGAACAGCTCGCAAATCTCCATGATTTCGTCGATTTTGATGAAAACTGACCGTCATTTCCTTCCCGTTTGAGATATTTCGACGTTTAAAACGCTCATTTCACTCCTTTTTACGTGCAGAATGTAATAAACAACCGTTTAGCCGTCGAAACAAGCGGAACAGCTCGCAAATCTCGATGATTTCGTCGATTTTGATGAAAACTGACCGTCATTTCCCTCCCGTTTGAGATATTTCGACGTTTAAGCGCTCTTTTTACTCCTTTTTACGTGCAGAATGTAGTAAACAGCCGTTTAAACCGTCGAAGCAAGCGGAACAGCTCGCAAATCTCGATGATTTCGTCGATTTTTATGAAAACTGACAGTCATTTCCCTCCCGTTTGAGATATTTCGACGTTTAAGCGCTCTTTTTACTCCTTTTTACGTGCAGAATGCAATGCACCACCGTTTCACCGTCGAAACAAGCGGAACAGCTCGCAAATCTCCATGATTTCGTCGATTTTGATGAAAACTGACCGTCAGTTCCTTCCCGTTTGAGATATTTCGACGTTTAAGCGCTTTTTTACTCCTTTTTACGTGCAGAATGTAATAAACAACCGTTTAACCGTCGAAACAAGCGGAACAGCTCGCAAATCTCCATGATTTCGTCGATTTTGATGAAAACTGACCGTCAGTTCCTTCCCGTTTGAGATATTTCGACGTTTAAGCGCTCTTTTTACTCCTTTTTACGTGCAGAATGCAATGCACAACCGTTTAACCGTCGAAACAAGCGGAACAGCTCGCAAATCTCGATGACTTCGTCGATTTTGATGAAAACTGACCGTCTCTCCTTCTCGTGTGAGATATTTCGACGTTTAAGCGCTCTTTTTACTCCTTTTTACGTGCAGAATGTAATATACAACCGTTTAGCCGTCGAAACAAGCGGAACAACTCGCAAATCTCAATGATTTCGTCGATTTTGTTGAAAACTGACCGCCATTTCCTTCCCGTTTGAGATATTTCGACGTTTAAGCGCTCTTTTTACTCCTTTTTACGTGCAGAATGCAATGCACAACCGTTTAAACGTCGAAACAAGCGGAACAGCTCGCAAATCTCGATGATTTCGTCGATTTTGATGAAAACTGACCGTCATTTCCCTCCCGTTTGAGATATTTCGACGTTTAAGCGCTCTTTTTACTCCTTTTTACGTGCAGAATGCAATGCACAACCGTTTCACCGTCGAAACAAGCGGAACAGTTCGCAAATCTCGATGATTTCGTTGATTTTGATGAAAACTGACCGTCTTTCCTTCCCGTTTGAGATATTTCGACGTTTCAGCGCTCTTTTTACTCCTTTTTACGTGCAGGATGTAGTAAACAGCCGTTTCACCGTCGAAACAAGCGGAACAGCTCGCAAATCTCGATGATTTCGTCGATTTTGATGAAAACTGACCGTCATTTCCCTCCCGTTTGAGATATTTCGACGTTTAAGCGCTCTTTTTACTCCTTTTTACGTGCAGAATGTAGTAAACAGCCGTTTAACCGTCGAAGCAAGCGGAACAGCTCGCAAATCTCGATGATTTCGTCGATTTTTATGAAAACTGACCGTCATTTCCCTCCCGTTTGAGATATTTCGACGTTTAAGCGCTCTTTTTACTCCTTTTTACGTGCAGAATGCAATGCACAACCGTTTCACCGTCGAAACAAGCGGAACAGCTCGCAAATCTCCATGATTTCGTCGATTTTGATGAAAACTGACCGTCATTTCCTTCCCGTTTGAGATATTTCGACGTTTAAAACGCTCATTTCACTCCTTTTTACGTGCAGAATGCAATGCACAACCGTTTAACCGTCAAAACAAGCGGAACAGCTCGCAAATCTCGATGATTTCGTCTATTTTGATGAAAAGTGACCGTCATTTCCCTCCCGTTTGAGATATTTCGACGTTTAAGCGCTCTTTTTACTCCTTTTTACGTGCAGAATGTAGTAAACAGCCGTTTAACCGTCGAAACAAGCGGAACAGCTCGCAAATCTCGATGATTTCGTCTATTTTGATGAAAACTGACCGTCATTTCAATCCCGTTTGAGATATTTCGACGTTTAAAAGCTCTTTTTACTCCATTTAAAGTGCAGAATGTAATGCACGCCAGTTTCAGCCTCGAAACAAGCGGAACAGCTCGCAAATCTCGATGATTTCGTCGATTTTGATGAGAACTAATCGTCATTTCCTTCCCGTTTGAGATATTTCGACGTTCAAGCGCCCTTTTTACTACATTTAACGTGCAGAATGTAATGCACTCCAGGTTCAGCTCGAAACAAGCGGAACAGCTCGCAAATCTCGATGATTTCGTCGATTTTGATGAAAACTACTCGTCATTTCCCACCCGTTTGAGATATTTCGACGTTTAAGAGCTCTTTTTACTCCTCTTTGCGTGCAGAATGCAATGCACCACCGTTTAACCGTCGAAACAAGCGGAACAGCTCGCAAATCTCGATGATTTCGTCGATTTTGATGAAAACTGACCGTCATTACAATCCCGTTTGAGATTTTCGACGTTTTGGCGCTCTTTTTACTCCTTTTTACGTGCAGAATGTAATGTACAACCGTTTCACCGTCGAAACAAGCGGAACAGCTCGCAAATCTCCATGATTTCGTCGATTTTGATGAAAACTGACCGTCATTTCCCTCCCGTTTGAGATATTTCGACGTTTAAGCGCTCTTTTTACTCCTTTTTACGTGCAGAATGTAGTAAACAGCCATTTAACCGTCGAAGCAAGCGGAACAGCTCGCAAATCTCGATGATTTCGTCGATTTTTATGAAAACTGACCGTCATTTCCCTCCCGTTTGAGATATTTCGACGTTTAAGCGCTCTTTTTACTCCTTTTTACGTGCAGAATGCAATGCACAACCGTTTCACCGTCGAAACAAGCGGAACAGCTCGCAAATCTCCATGATTTCGTCGATTTTGATGAAAACTGACCGTCATTTCCTTCCCGTTTGAGATATTTCGACGTTTAAACGCTCATTTCACTCCTTTTTAAGTGCAGAATGTAATAAACAACCGTTTAGCCGTCGAAACAAGCGGAACAGCTCGCAAATCTCGATGATTTCGTCGATTTTGACGAAAACTGACCGTCATTTCCCTCCCGTTTGAGATATTTCGACGTTTAAGCGCTCTTTTTACTCCTTTTTACGTGCAGAATGCAATGCACAACCGCTTCACCGTCGAAACAAGCGGAACAGCTCGCAAATCTCGATGATTTCGTCGATTTTGATGAAAACTGACCGTCTTTCCTTCCCGTTTGAGATATTTCGACGTTTAAGCGCTCTTTTTACTCCTTTTTACGTGAAGAATGCAATGCGCAACCGCTTAGCCGTCGAAACAGGCGGAACAGCTCGCATATCTCGATGATTTCGTCTATTTTGATGAAAACTACTCGTCATTTCCCACCCGTTTGAGATATTTCGACGTTCAAGCGCCCTTTTTACTACATTTAACGTGCAGAATGTAATGCACTCCAGGTTCAGCCTCGAAACAAGCGGAACAGCTCGCAAATCTCGATGATTTCGTCGATTTTGATGAAAACTACTCGTCATTTCCCACCCGTTTGAGATATTTCGACGTTTAAGAGCTCTTTTTACTCCTTTTTGCGTGCAGAATGCAATGCACCACCGTTTAACCGTCGAAACAAGCGGAACAGCTCGCAAATCTCGATGATTTCGTCGATTTTGATGAAAACTGACCGTCATTTCCTTCCCGTTTGAGATATTTCGACGTTTAAGCGCACTTTTTACTCCTTTTTACGTGCAGAATGCAATGCACAACCGTTTAAACGTCGAAACAAGCGGAACAGCTCGCAAATCTCGACGATTTCGTCGATTTTGATGAAAACTGACCGTCATTTCCCTCCCGTTTGAGATATTTCGACGTTTAAGCGCTCTTTTTACTCCTTTTTACGTGCAGAATGCAATGCACAACCGTTTCACCGTCGAAACAAGCGGAACAGCTCGCAAATCTCGATGATTTCGTCGATATTGATGAAAACTGACCGTCATTACAATCCCGTTTGAGATTTTTCGACGTTTTGGCGCTCTTTTTACTCCTTTTTACGTGCAGAATGCAATGCGCAACCGCTTAGCCGTCGAAACAGGCGGAACAGCTCGTAAATCTCGATGATTTCGTCGATTTTGACGAAAACTGTCCGTCATTACCTTCCCGTTTGAGATATTTCGACGTTTAAGCGCTCTTTTTACTCCTTTTTACGTGAAGAATGCAATGCGCAACCACTTAGCCGTCGAAACAGGCGGAACAGCTCGCATATCTCGATGATTTCGTCTATTTTGATGAAAACTACTCGTCATTTCCCACCCGTTTGAGATATTTCGACGTTTAAGAGCTCTTTTTACTACATTTAACGTGCAGAATGTAATGCACTCCAGGTTCAGCCTCGAAACAAGCGGAACAGCTCGCAAATCTCGATGATTTCGTCGATTTTGATGAAAACTACTCGTCATTTCCCACCCGTTTGAGATATTTCGACGTTTAAGAGCTCTTTTTACTCCTTTTTGCGTGCAGAATGCATTGCACCACCGTTTAACCGTCGAAACAAGCGGAACAGCTCGCAAATCTCGATGATTTCGTCGATTTTGATGAAAACTGACCGTCATTACAATCCCGTTTGAGATTTTTCGACGTTTTGGCGCCCTTTTTACTCCTTTTTACGTGCAGAATGCAATGCACAACCGTTTAGCCGTCGAAACAGGCGGAACAGCTCGCAAATCTCGATGATTTCGTCGATTTTGATGAAAACTGAAAGTCAATACCTTCCCGTTTGAGATATTTCGACGTTTATGCTCTCTTTTTACTCCTTTTTACGTGCAGAATGCAATGCACAACCGTTTCACCGTCGAAACAAGCGGAACAGCTCGCAAATCTCGATGATTTCGTCGATGTTGATGAAAAGTGACCGTCATTTCCTTCCCGTTTGAGATATTTCGACGTTTAAACGCTCATTTCACTCCTTTTTACGCGCAGAATGTAATGCACAACCGTTTAAACGTCGAAACAAGCGGAACAGCTCGCAAATCTCGATGATTTCGTTGATTTTGATGAAAACTGACCGTCAGTTCCTTCCCGTTTGAGATATTTCGACGTTTAAGCGCTTTTTTACTCCTTTTTACGTGCAGAATGTAATAAACAACCGTTTAACCGTCGAAACAAGCGGAACAGCTCGCAAATCTCGATGATTTCGTCTATTTTGATGAAAACTGACCGTCATTTCAATCCCGTTTGAGATATTTCGACGTTTAAAAGCTCTTTTTACTCCATTTAAAGTGCAGAATGTAATGCACGCCAGTTTCAGCCTCGAAACAAGCGGAACAGCTCGCAAATCTCGATGATTTCGTCGATTTTGATGAGAACTAATCGTCATTTCCTTCCCGTTTGAGATATTTCGACGTTCAAGCGCCCTTTTTACTACATTTAACGTGCAGAATGTAATGCACTCCAGGTTCAGCCTCGAAACAAGCGGAACAGCTCGCAAATCTCGATGATTTCGTCGATTTTGATGAAAACTACTCGTCATTTCCCACCCGTTTGAGATATTTCGACGTTTAAGAGCTCTTTTTACTCCTCTTTGCGTGCAGAATGCAATGCACCACCGTTTAACCGTCGAAACAAGCGGAACAGCTCGCAAATCTCGATGATTTCGTCGATTTTGATGAAAACTGACCGTCATTACAATCCCGTTTGAGATTTTTCGACGTTTTGGCGCTCTTTTTACTCCTTTTTACGTGCAGAATGTAATGTACAACCGTTTCACCGTCGAAACAAGCGGAACAGCTCGCAAATCTCCATGATTTCGTCGATTTTGATGAAAACTGACCGACATTTCCTTCCCGTTTGTGATATTTCGACGTTTAAACGCTCATTTCACTCCTTTTTACGTGCAGAATGTAATAAACAACGGTTTAGCCGTCGAAACAAGCGGAACAGCTCGCAAATCTCGATGATTTCGTCGATTTTGATGAAAACTGACCGTCATTTCCTTCCCGTTTGAGATATTTCGACGTTTATGCGCTCTTTTTACTCCTTTTTACGTGCAGAATGCAATGCTCAACCGTTTAACCGTCGAAACAAGCGGAACAGATCGCAAATCTCGATGATTTCGTCGATTTTGATGAAAACTGACCGTCATTACCTTCCCGTTTGAGATATTTCGACGTTTAAGAGCTCTTTTTACTCCTTTTTGCGTGCAGAATGCAATGCACAACCGTTTAGCCGTCGAAACAGGCGGAACAGCTCGCAAATCTCGATGATTTCGTCGATTTTGATGAAAACTACTCGTCATTTCCCACCCGTTTGAGATATTTCGACGTTTAAGAGCTCTTTTTACTCCTTTTTGCGTGCAGAATGCAATGCACCACCGTTTAACCGTCGAAACAAGCGGAACAGCTCGCAAATCTCGATGATTTCGTCGATTTTGATGAAAACTGACCGGCATTACAATCCCGTTTGAGATTTTTCGACGTTTTGGCGCTCTTTTTACTCCTTTTTACGTGCAGAATGTAATGTACAACCGTTTCACCGTCGAAACAAGCGGAACAGCTCGCAAATCTCCATGATTTCGTCGATTTTGATGAAAACTGACCGTCATTTCCTTCCCGTTTGTGATATTTCGACGTTTAAACGCTCATTTCACTCCTTTTTACGTGCAGAATGTAATAAACAACGGTTTAGCCGTCGAAACAAGCGGAACAGCTCGCAAATCTCGATGATTTCGTCGATTTTGATGAAAACTGACCGTCATTTCCTTCCCGTTTGAGATATTTCGACGTTTATGCGCTCTTTTTATTCCTTTTTACGTGCAGAATGCAATGCTCAACCGTTTAACCGTCGAAACAAGCGGAACAGATCGCAAATCTCGATGATTTCGTCGATTTTGATGAAAACTGACCGTCATTACCTTCCCGTTTGAGATATTTCGACGTTTAAGAGCTCTTTTTACTCCTTTTTGCGTGCAGAATGCAATGCACAACCGTTTAACCGTCGAAACAAGCGGAACAGCTCGCAAATCTCGATGATTTCGTCGATTTTGATGAAAACTGACCGTCATTACAATCCCGTTTGAGATTTTTCGACGTTTTGGCGCTCTTTTTACTCCTATTTACGTGCAGAATGCAATGCACAACCGTTTAGCCGTCGAAACAGGCGGAACAGCTCGCAAATCTCGATGATTTCGTCGATTTTGATGAAAACTGACCGTCATTACCTTCCCGTTTGAGATATTTCGACGTTTAAGCTCTCTTTTTACTCCTTTTTACGTGCAGAATGCAATGCACAACCGTTTAACCGTCGAAACAAGCGGAACAGCTCGCAAATCTCGATGATTTCGTCGATTTTGATGAAAACTGATCGTCATTACAATCCCGTTTGAGATTTTTCGACGTTTTGGCGCTCTTTTTACTCCTTTTTACGTGCAGAATGCAATGCACAACCGTTTAGCCGTCGAAACAGGCGGAACAGCTCGCAAATCTCGATGATTTCGTCGATTTTGATGAAAACTGACCGTCATTACCTTCCCGTTTGAGATATTTCGACGTTTATGCTCTCTTTTTACTCCTTTTTACGTGCAGAATCCAATGCACAACCGTTTCACCGTCGAAACAAGCGGAACAGCTCGCAAATCTCGATGATTTCGTCGATTTTGATGAAAACTGACCGTCATTTCCTTCCCGTTTGAGATATTTCGACGTTTAAACGCTCATTTTACTCCTTTTTAGGTGCAGAATGCAATGCACAACCGTTTAACCGTCGAAACAAGCGTAACAGATCGCAAATCTCGATGATTTCGTCGATTTTGATGAAAACTGTCCGTCATTTCCCTCCCGTTTGAGATATTTCGACGTTTAAGCGCTCTTTTTACTCCTTTTTACGTGTAGAATGCAATGCACAACCGTTTCACCGTCGAAACAAGCGGAACAGCTCGCAAATCTCGATGATTTCGTCGATGTTGATGAAAACTGACCGTCATTTCCTTCCCGTTTGAGATATTTCGACGTTTAAGCGCTCTTTTTACCCCTTTTTACGTGCAGAATGCAATGCACAACCGTTTCACCGTCGAAACAAGCGGAACAGCTCGCAAATCTCGATGATTTCGTTGATTTTGATGAAAACTGACCGTCTTTCCTTCCCGTTTGAGATATTTCGACGTTTAAGCGCTCTTTTTACTCCTTTTTACGTGCAGAATGTAGTAAACAGCCGTTTAACCGTCGAAACAAGCGGAACAGCTCGCAAATCTCGATGATTTCGTTGATTTTGATGAAAACTGACCGTCTTTCCTTCCCGTTTGAGATATTTCGACGTTTAAGCGCTCTTTTTACTCCTTTTTACGTGCAGAATGTAATGAACAGCCGTTTAACCGTCGAAACAAGCGGAACAGCTCGCAAATCTCGATGATTTCGTCGATTTTGATGAAAACTGACCGTCATTTCCTACCCGTTTGAGATATTTTGACGTTTATGCGCTCTTTTTACTCCTTTTTACGTGCAGAATGCAATGCCCAACCGTTTAACCGTCGAAACAAGTGGGACAGATCGCAAATCTCGATGATTTCGTCGATTTTGATGAAAACTGACCGTCATTACCTTCCCGTTTGAGATATTTCGACGTTTAAGCGCTCTTTTTACTCCTTTTTACGTGCAGAATGCAATGCACAACCGTTTAACCGTCGAAACAAGCGGAACAGCTCGCAAATCTCGATGATTTCGTCGATTTTGATGAAAACTGACCGTCATTTCCTTCCCGTTTGAGATATTTTGTCGTTTATGCGCTCTTTTTACTCCTTTTTACGTGCAGAATGCAATGCTCAACCGTTTAACCGTCGAAACAAGTGGGACAGATCGCAAATCTCGATGATTTCGTCGATTTTGATGAAAACTGACCGTCATTACCTTCCCGTTTGAGATATTTCGACGTTTAAGCGCTCTTTTTACTCCTTTTTACGTGCAGAATGCAATGCACAACCGTTTAACCGTCGAAACAAGCGGAACAGCTCGCAAATCTCGATGATTTCGTCGATTTTGATGAAAACTGACCGTCATTACAATCCCGTTTGAGATTTTTCGACGTTTTGGCGCTCTTTTTACTCCTTTTTACGTGCAGAATGCAATGCACAACCGTTTAGCCGTCGAAACAGGCGGAACAGCTCGCAAATCTCGATGATTTCGTCGATTTTGATGAAAACTGACCGTCATTACCTTCCCGTTTGAGATATTTCGACGTTTAAGCTCTCTTTTTACTCCTTTTTACGTGCAGAATGCAATGCACAACCGTTTCACCGTCGAAACAAGCGGAACAGCTCGCAAATCTCGATGATTTCGTCGATTTTGATGAAAACTGACCGTCATTTCCTTCCCGTTTGAGATATTTCGACGTTTAAACGCTCATTTTACTCCTTTTTAGGTGCAGAATGCAATGCACAACCGTTTAACCGTCGAAACAAGCGTAACAGATCGCAAATCTCGATGATTTCGTCGATTTTGATGAAAACTGTCCGTCATTTCCCTCCCGTTTGAGATATTTCGACGTTTAAGCGCTCTTTTTACTCCTTTTTACGTGTAGAATGCAATGCACAACCGTTTCACCGTCGAAACAAGCGGAACAGCTCGCAAATCTCGATGATTTCGTCGATGTTGATGAAAACTGACCGTCATTTCCTTCCCGTTTGAGATATTTCGACGTTTAAGCGCTCTTTTTACTCCTTTTTACGTGCAGAATGCAATGCACAACCGTTTCACCGTCGAAACAAGCGGAACAGCTCGCAAATCTCGATGATTTCGTTGATTTTGATGAAAACTGACCGTCTTTCCTTCCCGTTTGAGATATTTCGACGTTTAAGCGCTCTTTTTACTCCTTTTTACGTGCAGAATGTAGTAAACAGCCGTTTAACCGTCGAAACAAGCGGAACAGCTCGCAAATCTCGATGATTTCGTTGATTTTGATGAAAACTGACCGTCTTTCCTTCCCGTTTGAGATATTTCGACGTTTAAGCGCTCTTTTTACTCCTTTTTACGTGCAGAATGTAATGAACAGCCGTTTAACCGTCGAAACAAGCGGAACAGCTCGCAAATCTCGATGATTTCGTCGATTTTGATGAAAACTGACCGTCATTTCCTACCCGTTTGAGATATTTTGACGTTTATGCGCTCTTTTTACTCCTTTTTACGTGCAGAATGCAATGCCCAACCGTTTAACCGTCGAAACAAGTGGGACAGATCGCAAATCTCGATGATTTCGTCGATTTTGATGAAAACTGACCGTCATTACCTTCCCGTTTGAGATATTTCGACGTTTAAGCGCTCTTTTTACTCCTTTTTACGTGCAGAATGCAATGCACAACCGTTTAACCGTCGAAACAAGCGGAACAGCTCGCAAATCTCGATGATTTCGTCGATTTTGATGAAAACTGACCGTCATTTCCTTCCCGTTTGAGATATTTTGTCGTTTATGCGCTCTTTTTACTCCTTTTTACGTGCAGAATGCAATGCTCAACCGTTTAACCGTCGAAACAAGTGGGACAGATCGCAAATCTCGATGATTTCGTCGATTTTGATGAAAACTGACCGTCATTACCTTCCCGTTTGAGATATTTCGACGTTTAAGCGCTCTTTTTACTCCTTTTTACGTGCAGAATGCAATGCACAACCGTTTAACCGTCGAAACAAGCGGAACAGCTCGCAAATCTCGATGATTTCGTCGATTTTGATGAAAACTGACCGTCATTACAATCCCGTTTGAGATTTTTCGACGTTTTGGCGCTCTTTTTACTCCTTTTTACGTGCAGAATGCAATGCACAACCGTTTAGCCGTCGAAACAGGCGGAACAGCTCGCAAATCTCGATGATTTCGTCGATTTTGATGAAAACTGACCGTCATTACCTTCCCGTTTGAGATATTTCGACGTTTAAGCTCTCTTTTTACTCCTTTTTACGTGCAGAATGCAATGCACAACCGTTTCACCGTCGAAACAAGCGGAACAGCTCGCAAATCTCGATGATTTCGTCGATTTTGATGAAAACTGACCGTCATTTCCTTCCCGTTTGAGATATTTCGACGTTTAAGCGATCTTTTTACTCCTTTTTACGTGCAGAATGCAATGCACAACCGTTTCACCGTCGAAACAAGCGGAACAGCTCGCAAATCTCAATGATTTCGTCGATTTTGATGAAAACTGGCCGTCATTTCCATCCCGTTTGAGATTTTTCGACGTTTAAACGCTCATTTTACACCTTCTTACGTGCAGAATGCAATGCACAACAGTTTAACCGTCGAAACAAGCGGAACAGCTCGCAAATTTCGATGATTTCGTCGATTTTGATGAAAACTGACCGTCATTTCCATCCCGTTTGAGATATATCGACGTTTAAACGCTCATTTCACTCCTTTTAAGTGCAGAATGTAATAAGCAACCGTTTAACCGTCGAAACAAGCGGAACAGCTCGCAAATTTCGATGATTTCGTCGATTTTGATGAAAACTGACCGTCATTACCTTCCCGTTTGAGATTTTTCGACGTTTTGGCGCTCATTTTACTCCTTTTTACGTGCAGAATGCAATGCACAACCGTTTAACCGTCGAAACAAGCGGAGCAGCTCGCCAATCTCGATGATTTCGTCGATTTTGATGAAAACTACCCGTCATTTCCCACCCGTTTGAGATATTTCGACGTTTAAGCGCTCTTTTTACTCCATTTAACGTGCAGAATGTAATGCACGCCAGTTTCAGCCTCGAAATAAGCGGAACAGCTCGCAAATCTCGATGATTTCGTCGATTTTGCTGAAAACTACCTGTCATTTCCCACCCGTTTGAGATATTTCGACGTTTACTCGCTCTTTTTACTCCATTTAACGTGCAGAATGTAATGCACGCCAGCTTCAGCCTCGAAACAAGCGGAACACCTCGCAAATCTCGATGATTTCGTCGATTTTGATGAAAACTAATCGTCATTTCCCACCCGTTTCAGATATTTCGACGTTTAAGCGCTCTCTTTACTCCATTTAACGTTCAGAATGTAATGCACGCCAGCTTCAGCCTCGAAACAAGCGGAACACCTCGCAAATCTCGATGATTTCGTCGATTTTGATGAAAACTAATCGTCATTTCTTTCCCGTTTGAGATATTTCGACGTTTAAGCGCTCTCTTTACTCCATTTAACGTGCAGAATGCACTGCACAACCGTTTAACCGTCGAAACAAGCGGAACAGCTCGCAAATCTCGATGATTTCGTCGATTTTGATGAAAACTGACCGTCATTTCCTTCCCGTTTGAGATATTTCGACGTTTAAGCGATCGTTTTACTCCATTTAACGTGCAGAATGTAATACAAAACCGTTTAACCGTCGAAACAGGCGGAACAGCTCGCAAATCTCGATGATTTCGACGATTTTGATGAAAATTGACCGTCATTTCCTCCCCGTTTGAGATATTTCGACGTTTATACGCTCATTTCACTCCTTGTTACGTGCAGAATGCAATGCACAACAGTTTAACCGTCGAAACAAGCGGAACAGCTCGCAAATCTCGTTGATTTCGTCGATTTTGATGAAAACTGACCGTCATTTCCTTCCCGTTTGAGATATTTCGACGTTTAAGCGCTCTTTTTACTCCTTTTTACGTGCAGAATGCAATGCACAACCGTTTAACCGTCGAAACAAGCGGAACAGCTCGCAAATCTCGATGATTTCGTCGATTTTGATGAAAACTGACCGTCATTTCCTTCCCGTTTGAGATATTTTGACGTTTATGCGCTCTTTTTACTCCTTTTTACGTGCAGAATGCAATGCTCAACCGTTTAACCGTCGAAACAAGTGGGACAGATCGCAAATCTCGATGATTTCGTCGATTTTGATGAAAACTGACCGTCATTACCTTCCCGTTTGAGATATTTCGACGTTTAAGCGCTCTTTTTACTCCTTTTTACGTGCAGAATGCAATGCACAACCGTTTAACCGTCGAAACAAGCGGAACAGCTCGCAAATCTCGATGATTTCGTCGATTTTGATGAAAACTGACCGTCATTACAATCCCGTTTGAGATTTTTCGACGTTTTGGCGCTCTTTTTACTCCTTTTTACGTGCAGAATGCAATGCACAACCGTTTAGCCGTCGAAACAGGCGGAACAGCTCGCAAATCTCGATGATTTCGTCGATTTTGATGAAAACTGACCGTCATTACCTTCCCGTTTGAGATATTTCGACGTTTAAGCTCTCTTTTTACTCCTTTTTACGTGCAGAATGCAATGCACAACCGTTTCACCGTCGAAACAAGCGGAACAGCTCGCAAATCTCGATGATTTCGTCGATTTTGATGAAAACTGACCGTCATTTCCTTCCCGTTTGAGATATTTCGACGTTTAAGCGATCGTTTTACTCCATTTAACGTGCAGAATGTAATACAAAACCGTTTAACCGTCGAAACAGGCGGAACAGCTCGCAAATCTCGATGATTTCGACGATTTTGATGAAAATTGACCGTCATTTCCTCCCCGTTTGAGATATTTCGACGTTTATACGCTCATTTCACTCCTTGTTACGTGCAGAATGCAATGCACAACAGTTTAACCGTCGAAACAAGCGGAACAGCTCGCAAATCTCGTTGATTTCGTCGATTTTGATGAAAACTGACCGTCATTTCCTTCCCGTTTGAGATATTTCGACGTTTAAACGCTCATTTCACTCCTTTTTACGTGCAGAATGCAATGCACAACCGTTTCACCGTCGAAACAAGCGGAACAGCTCGCAAATCTCGATGATTCCGTCGATTTTGATGAAAACTGGCCGTCATTTCTCACCCGTTTGAGATATTTCGACGTTTAAACGCTCATTTCACTCCTTTTTACGTGCAGAATGCAATGCACAACCGTTTCACCGTCGAAACAAGCGGAACAGCTCGCAAATCTCAATGATTTCGTTGATTTTGTTGAAAACTGACCGTCATTTCCTTCCCGTTTGAGATATTTCGACGTATAAGCGCTCTTTTTACTCCTTTTTACGTGCAGAATGTAGTAAACAGCCGTTTAACCGTCGAAACAAGCGGAGCAGCTCGCCTATCTCGATGATTTCGTCGATTTTGATGAAAACTACCCGTCATTTCCCACCCGTTTGAGATATTTCGACGTTTAAGCGCTCTTTTTACTCCATTTAACGTGCAGAATGTAATGCACACCAGTTTCAGCCTCGAAATAAGCGGAACAGCTCGCAAATCTCGATGATTTCGTCGATTTTGATGAAAACTACCTGTCATTTCCCACCCGTTTGAGATATTTCGACGTTTAAGCGCTCTTTTTACTCCATTTAACGTGCAGAATGTAATGCACGCCAGCTTCAGCCTCGAAACAAGCGGAACACCTCGCAAATCTCGATGATTTCGTCGATTTTGATGAAAACTAATCGTCATTTCTTTCCCGTTTGAGATATTTCGACGTTTAAGCGCTCTCTTTACTCCATTTAACGTTCAGAATGTAATGCACGTCAGTTTCAGCCTCGAAACAAGCGGAACAGCTCGCAAATCTCGATGATTTCGTCGATTTTGATGAAAACTACCCGTCATTTCCCTCCCGTTTGAGATATTTCGACGTTTAAGCGCTCTATTTACTCCATTTAACGTGCAGAATGTAATGCACGCAAGTTTCAGCCTCGATACAAGCGGAACAACTCGCAAATCTCGATGATTTCGTCGATTTTGATGAAAACTACCCGTCATTTCCCTCCCGTTTGTGATATTTCGACGTTTAATCGCTCCTTTTACTCCATTTAAAGTGCAGAATATAATGCACGCTAGTTTCAGCCTCGAAGCAAGCGGAACAGCTCGCAAATCTCGATGATTTCGTCGATTTTGATGAAAACTACCTGTCATTTCCCACCCGTTTGAGATATTTCGACGTTTAAGCGCTCTTTTTACTCCATTTAACGTGCAGAATGTAATGCACGCCAGCTTCAGCCTCGAAACAAGCGGAACACCTCGCAAATCTCGATGATTTCGTCGATTTTGATGAAAACTAATCGTCATTTCTTTCCCGTTTGAGATATTTCGACGTTTAAGCGCTCTCTTTACTCCATTTAACGTTCAGAATGTAATGCACGTCAGTTTCAGCCTCGAAACAAGCGGAACAGCTCGCAAATCTCGATGATTTCGTCGATTTTGATGAAAACTGACCGTCATTTCCCTCCCGTTTGAGATATTTCGACGTTTAAGCGCTCTTTTTACTCCTTTTTACGTGCAGAATGCAATGCACAACCGTTTAACCGTCGAAACAAGCGGAACAGCCCTCAAATCTCGATGATTTCGTCGATTTTGATGAGAACTGACCGCCATTTCCTTCCCGTTTGAGATATTTCGACGTTTAAGCGCTCTTTTTACTCCTTTTTACGTTGTTACGTTCCTGTTTGTTTGAATTGATTTTAAACCGTTGAATTCGCAAGATTTTTTTTTTTTTGTTTTAATTTTAATTTGTTTTTTGTGTTTGTTTTAATTTATTTTTGTTTTGTTTTAATTTAATTTAATTCAATTTAGTTCGATTTAGTTGAGTTTCGTCAGGAAGGGAAAATTTACACGATATAATTATATTTAAGATATTGAATCAAGGTTTTCGATTAAAATCTATTTCTAAGTTGAAAGTTTATTGTTACGTACTCGTTTAAAGTCAATTCAAACTTTTGATTTTAATTTAATCTGATGGGAAAGATTTAAATTTAATTGACTATATAAGAAATATTTCTCACACGGTAGTTGCTGCCACCAGAAACAGTCTGAGGACCGTTTCGAATAGAAAATTTTCTTTATACTTATTTTCGAAATAATCTATTGATAAATTAATTACTTATGGATAGCGTTGACTAGTGTTAGGCTACTGATAAATGATTTCCACGTTTTCGGCTAACCTGCTATGTGCAGGGATACTGGCACGGGAGAGGATTAAAATTGAATAAAAATAAGTATTCGATTTGGTCGTACAGAATTTATCTAAACTTCAATGTAGAATTATTTAAAATTATATATATATATATATATATATATATATATATATATATATATATATATATATATATATGTCGGAGAGGAAAGAACACCGGAGCCTCTGGAATGCTGGATAATCCCGCATCATTGTAACCTAGAGCCTACTATAGCTGTAATTAAACAATTGTAGTTATTCAACCTAATTGTAATTGTCCGAGATTTGTGATAGTGAGCTTGGGCTCGAGGCGACAGTCGGTCGCCAACGTGCCCGCGGTCAAGGGATGAACGTTTTGCCTATCAAAGGTATGAAGTAATTCTATAGCTCTCCTTAAAAGAAATATCTCTGGCGACACATGACAGTAAACATTCCAACGGTCTCTGTCCCGTGGCCACACGCAGTTCCTATTCTTCGCGAAAGATGATTGCCAGATGTCGATGTCTCTCCACAGTACGTGATCAGCTAGCCCGAGGGCCGTTATAAACACTAATATCTAGTTACCTAAAGTCCTTCGAACAGATAAACAGTCTTTGTCCCAACTACGGGAAGATAGGGGAGATCTATTTCTTTCAACGAACGGCGTCTCCCACTAGCAACTTTCCCTCGAGGGCGGCTAGCATCTTTTTCTAACCACAGATATGGAGATTGACCAATTAGCAGCAACGCCAATTTCCCTCACCTTCTAAACGAAGGCTATCCTCGACGAATCCAAGAATCTCGTGTCCTTAGACACACCCCATCATAGTTTTCCTCTGCAGCATAATCGCGAAGGAAAGTCATTCTCTGGTGAGGTCGTATTAGCGAGTTACGTAACGTCTGCACGCTCGGTGGATATTCCACGTTTTAACAAAGATTCCGACTTAGATTTTGTGAGCATGTTCATCCACCATCCCGTCGACCGCGGATTCGTTATTGAGCCTAGGATCATTGTCATTAGTTTCTCGAGTATCTAATTACCACGGTTCCTTGTCCAATCCTATAATAATCGTATCTGCACTAGTCAATGTCTTCTCTATTGCTTATCGACAATGCGTAAACCAAACGACGATTCGTTTCACGCCCCTAATCCTAATTGCAATGTAAACCCGACATATATAATCGAGTAAAAAGAAAATATAAAACTAAACAAATATATTTAAAATGTGTAAATAAATATATATATATATATATATATATATATATATATATATATTTATTTACACATTTTAAATATATTTGTTTAGTTTTATATTTTTATATATATATATATATATATATATATATAACTAACATATGAACGGGGTATATCCAAAGCGGCAAAATCGAAATCAAGAAGCTTCAGGATGGAAATCGCAACACGTCATGCGCTGAATGCATCGTTCGGAATCACACACGGTTCTTCGGAATCCCACTTTCTCTTGCGCTGAAACAACGAAAATAGGAAAAGAGATCAAAACTACGAAAACAGCAAATATCGAAAATCAAATTAAATCCCGGAAGCAACCATAACATGGAAATATTCATCAAAACCAAACTCACGGAAGATAAATCAGAAGAAATCCTTATTGCAGGAGAGTGGCGGATCGCGCGTGTTGCCGGAGCAAGTGTCGATATAATAATGAGACTCTAGCCACCGGCCCTTCCACGCGCCGAAGAACAAAAATTATTCCCACAGTATTAACATAAAAATTCTCGAGAAAAGACTAGACCAGCATGGAAGGCTCCAAGCCTCCTAGACGCTACCTCACCAGAAAATAGGACCGATGGGAACTAAGTCGAAATACGGATTTTTGCATTCTCTCACGTACCCGCGATGGGATAAATAAACGCAGCAACACAGAACATCGCCCATTATTTTGTCGCTAATTGTACGTTACGTTTCGGCTTATTATTTTGTTGTCAATTCTACTTTACGCCATAAAATATATTGTCGTCTATCGCGCATTGCATCTCGACGGTCTCTTATTAATTGCTCAGTTTAAGTCACAATTAATACTATATATTAATTGTGATTGTAATACTATATATATTAATTGTGATGTAATACTATATATTATATTAATATATATATATATATATATATATATATATATATATATATATATATATATATATATATACATTTTTTATACAAAGTAATTTTCGCATAATAAAATTGTTAACAATGTGTTTTATGATTCATTTCTCGCGGCTGATTTCCACCAATTCCCGGCATTCCTGTCCCGTGTCTTTATTTATTGCTACCTCGGCACGACGTTCCATTTTGTATTAAATATTTATTTTCGCTGTTCTTTCCTTTTCCTTTTCTTTTCTTTTTTCTATCGAAAGTATAATTTTATTATTATTATTTTTTGTAACACGTACGAATCAGTGCGCGCATGTTTCAAAATGGCCGCTCGTGAACGTCCCTCGCATACAGTGATTTCTATTCATCTCCGATCTATTTATCGATTATGTGTAAATCTTGTTTCGGTGTTTTGACGTATAGTTGAAGTGAGAAATATTGTATTTTGTATTTATCTAATGTGTATAATTATTGCGTGTGTTCCGACGTGCGCGTATAAATCTAACATGGCTGCTCGCAAATGTCATCAGTGAGGTTACAGTGGCGGGTCTTTAGTTTTATCGAACTGATTTTTCTGTCTATCGCTCGTTTTCCCTTATTCTACCGCAATTAGACTATATATTTATTGTTATTATTATTGTTAAGATTACAATAGTATTGTTCATGTGAATATATATATATATATATGTCGGAGATGAAAGGGAAGCCGAAGCCGTTCCTTGGAAATTTTGGGAACATCTTCTAGTAGTCTAGCCTGGATTTTATCATAGCTGTAATTGTTCGAGATTTGTGATATCAAGATTGTGTTCGAGGCGACAATTGGTCGCCGAACGTAGCCACGGTCACGGGATGGATGTTTTATCTAACGGAGGTCTGGAGTGGTTGTATGTGTTCTCCGAGAAATGTGGTTGTGGCGGCATGCGACCTCGAGAGCGGGCCTAGCCACGTGTGATGTTGCCTCGGAGGTGCCGATGCAGTGGGACATACATTGTATTAGTAATCAAAACTCCAGGCAGAAACTGCCTAGCAACGGCGTTTGGAACTTTCTCGATGCTTCCAACGAGTGTGCCTAGCAACGGCGTTTGGAACCTTCTCGATGCTTCCAAACGGGTATAGAAAGCAAAATGCAATCGTACAGGGAGAAAAATCTCCACGAGACTGGCATTCGTCTTGTGACTGCTTTGGAGAGTGACACGTCGTGTTTCTGTGCTTAAGATCAGTCTACGCTTAGTAAGGAGTCATCCCGTTGATCGTGGATTCGTTTGAACTCAAATTATTGTTTATAACGATTATTAACTTATTGTTTGTAAACCATATTATTCATTGAACTTACTATCCGTTAAACGTATTATTCATTAGCTTTATTATCTGTTAGACTTACTAACCGTTCAACTTATTATCCACTAACTTTATTATTTGTTTAATTTATTATTCGTTCAATATATTTTTCGCTAACTTCATTATTTGTTAAGTTTATTATTCTCTAGACTTATTATTTGTTAATCTTTGTAATAGACTTGTGTATACGTGAAAATATAATCTTAGTTGTGTTAAACAATGGATAACTCACGTGAAGAATTGTCACGCGCCCAAAATTCCAATCTCACCCCGACATCAGAAGTGGGATCAGTGCCGACTATGACAATACAAGAACATATGGCCATCATGCGCGAGTTAATTCAGACGCTGGCGCCGAAGTCAAGTGCGGAACCTAAAAACATCGTGCTACCACGTTTTAACCCCGCGATCGCGGGCGCCGATCCAGCCGCATGGTGCACGACTGTGGACCTGCTTATGAAGGGTTATCCTCTGCAAGACAGTGCACTAGTTTCTGTTTTAAATAGTGCTCTAGAGGGTCGTGCAGCGCATTGGCTCACGCAGATAGTGACCGGCGAAGGGCTTACCTGGCCAACGTTTAGGGAACTTTTCATTACACGTTTTGGTAGCAAAGATACGGCAACCTCGACGCTAATGAAGACACTCAGGGAACCACCACAAGAGGACGAAAACATGGCTGCGTACGCCATCCGTCTCCGTTCCCTCCTGGAGACGAAGTGGCAAAATGCCACTATGGCTGAAGTAATCAACGCTACCGTTCTTTGTCACCTGAGCTCACGGGATCAGCGCATCGAAGAGATAGCAGCTATGAAGGATATCAAGACCAAGGACCAATTTTTAGACGGAATGGGAGCTATTGCTTTCGCGAAGAGGCCCGTATTTTCGACGAGCGACACCTCCACGGGCCCTAAAGCCAAAAGACACAAGCCGTCGGCCCACCACGTGAAGTGCCTCTACTGTGGTAAACACGGACACAGAATAGCGGAGTGCCGCAGTAGGATGCAGAAAGAGCAGCGAGGAAATACACAACGCCCGGAAGGAAGGCGACCGGCAACATCGCCCCAGGTGGTTTGCTTCAAGTGTAAGGCGGAGGGCCATATCGCACCTGATTGTCCGCTACTGCAGCACAAAAAACCCGGCTCCAAGAACGAACGACGAGTCGACTCCTGCATGGTGGAGTCTCCAGCTGGTAGTTTAAGTCATCTGGGTGAGTCGTACCCATTTTGTTTCGATTCCGGAGCTGAATGCTCGTTAATTAAAGAATCTATATCTTCGAAATTTTCTGGCAAACGAATGACTGATGTAGTAGTAATGCGAGGTATAGGAAATACTTGTGTTAACAGTACATTTCAGATCTTGTCCACTGTATGTATTAACGGTTTTACACTGGAGATAACTTTTCATGTCCTTGCTGATAGCTACTTAAAATATGGTATCATGATTGGTCGTGAAACTTTGAGCCAAGGTTTTGACGTGAATATTATACGAAATAGCGTCGATATTTGCAAGACAAAAATGGTTAACGCCTGTAGCAAAGTCGTGGAAGATGCGGTCAACATTAACGAGATCAACACTGATGTAGTTGGTAACGACAAAGATCGATTGATCTCTGTTCTCGAGAAATTCAAAGAGTCATTTATTACGGGTTTCCCGCGGACGCGTGTGAGTACGGGCCAGTTAGAAATTCGGTTGATTGACCCTAATGTCACCGTACAGAGAAGTCCTTACAGACTTAGCGGGGAAGAGCGGAGAATAGTGCGCGAGCGGATAAGTGAACTGATTAGGGCAAAAATTGTAAAACCTAGTAATTCGCCGTTCGCGAGCCCCATGTTACTCGTGAAGAAGAAGGACGGATCGGACAGATTGTGTGTAGATTTCCGGGCGCTAAATAAAAACACGGTCGCGGATCGGTATCCCTTACACCTTATTGCTGATCAAATCGTGAGATTGCAGAGTGCGAGATACTTCATTAGCTTGGACATGGCCAGTGGATTCCATCAGATCCCTATTCACCCTAACTCCACTGAATATACAGCGTTCGTCACCCCCGACGGTCAGTACGAATATGTAACGATGCCGTTTGGGTTGAAAAATGCACCAGCCGTTTTCCAAAGAGCCATTTTCAAAGCCTTAGGCGACCTTGCTTATTCATATGTCGTAGTTTACTTGGATGACGTCTTAATTATCGCTGACTCGGTAGATCAAGCCCTAGAACGATTGAACATCGTATTAGATACCCTTATAAAAGCCGAACTACATCCCATACCTAAGACCAGCATACCTTGGCACACGGTTCACATGGACATCACGGGAAAACTAAGTGGTAAAAGCGACTCGAAGGAATATGTCGTTGTGCTGGTCGACGCCTTCACCAAGTTCGTATATTTGCATCATACCCGTAAGATAGACTCCCTAAATACCATTAAAGCGCTTAAGTCCGCTATATTTTTATTCGGTAATCCCTGCCGGGTAATAGCGGACCAGGGAAGATGCTTTACGGGTAAAGATTTCCAAAGTTTCTGTCAAGATAGACACATTAAACTCCACTTAATAGCAACCGGTACCAGTAGGGCCAATGGACAAGTAGAGCGTACTATGAGCACCTTAAAAATATGTTTTCGACGGTAGAAACGACCGGGCGAACGTGGCAAGACGCGATTGGCGAGATATAGTTAGCCTTGAATTGCACCACCAATCGTGTAACTAAGTCAAGTCCTCTGGAGTTATTAATTGGCAAGGCAGCAAGGCCCTACGGTTTAACGTTGTCTGATAGTGTCGAGGAAAAGGAAGTAGACATCTCCAGTGTAAGACAACAGGCGATACAGAACATGGAGACGTGCGCTAGCTATGATAAAGACAGGTTCGACAAAACGAAAGCCAAGGTAGTTAGGTTTAACCTTGGTGACTTTGTGTTACGAAAGAATGAGGAAAGGAACCAAACGAAGTTGGACCCGAAATTCAGGGGTCCATTCGTGATAGCAGAAATTTTGGAAGGGGACCGATATACTTTAAAGACCTTAGACGGTGAACGGACATACAAGGACAGTCATGACAAACTAAGAAAAATGCCAAATAGTTGCGTTCCTGCTGAGTTGGACGTCGGCGACGATGACAGCGACGGTGATAATAACGATGCGAGTACACGGACCTCAGAGGATCATTAATACCACGTCGTGGTCGTACACCCAGTGTGGTGCTCTGCGCGTTCGTAATACGTCCACTGTGACCCTCTGCGCCTTAGTAATACACCCAGTGTGGTGCTGTGCGCGTTCGTAATACGTCCAGTAAGATGCTCTGCGCGTTCGTAATACGTCCACTGTGACCCTCTGCGCCTTAGTAATACACCCAGTGTGGTGCTGTGCGCGTTCGTAATACGTCCAGTGAGATGCTCTGCGCGTTCGTAATACGTCCACTGTGACTCTCTGCGCGTTCGTAATACGTCCACTGTGACTCTCTGCGCGTTCGTAATACGTCCACTGTGACCCTCTGCGCTTTAGTAATACACCCAGTGTGGTGCTCTGCGCGTTCGTAATACGTCCAGTGAGATGCTCTGCGCGTTCGTAATATGTCCAGTGAGATGTTCTGCGCTTTCGTAATATGTACAGTGAGATGTTCTGCGCTTTCGTAATACGCCCAATGTGGTAACACGATCCAACAATCTGAGATTCACCCGTGTGCGGAATCGAAAATGATCTGTCGTGTCGTTGCGGTTTGACTGGTGACTCACAGAATGCAACTAGCACTTCGAAATACAAACTATGACACTACCAATTTGAGTTCTCTTTCATTTCTTTGTTTGTTAAACCTTCGAACGGAATCTTGCTGTCAAACTGGACCCTTGACTTATTTGGAACATTTAACTGAATGGTAGATAATATTAGTTACAACGAGTCTAATGTAAAAAAAAAAAACTCTGTATTTTAGCTACACACGAGGACGTGTGACAGTCAGAATGGCCGTGTCGGAGATGAAAGGGAAGCCGAAGCCGTTCCTTGGAAATTTTGGGAACATCTTCTAGTAGTCTAGCCTGGATTTTATCATAGCTGTAATTGTTCGAGATTTGTGATATCAAGATTGGGTTCGAGGCGACAATTGGTCGCCGAACGTAGCCACGGTCACGGGATGGATGTTTTATCTAACGGAGGTCTGGAGTGGTTGTATGTGTTCTCCGAGAAATGTGGTTGTGGCGGCATGCGACCTCGAGAGCGGGCCTAGCCACGTGTGATGTTGCCTCGGAGGTGCCGATGCAATGGGACATACATTGTATTAGTAATCAAAACTCAAGGCAGAAACTGCCTAGCAACGGCGTTTGGAACTTTCTCGATACTTCCAACGAGTGTGCCTAGCAACGGCGTTTGGAACCTTCTCGATGCTTCTAAACGGGTATAGAAAACAAAATGCAATCGTACAGGGAGAAAAATCTCCACGAGACTGGCATTCGTCTTGTGACTGCTTTGGAGAGTGACACGTCGTGTTTTGGTGCTTAAAATCAGTCTACGCTTAGTAAGGAGTCATCCCGTTGATCGTGGATTCGTTTGAACTCAAATTATTGTTTATAACGATTATTAACTTATTGTTTGTAAACCATATTATTCATTGAACTTACTATCCGTTAAACGTATTATTCATTAGCTTTATTATCTGTTAGACTTACTAACCGTTCAACTTATTATCCACTAACTTTATTATTTGTTTAATTTATTATTCGTTCAATATATTTTTCGCTAACTTCATTATTTGTTAAGTTTATTATTCTCTAGACTTATTATTTGTTAATCTTTGTAATAGACTTGTGTATACGTGAAAATATAATCTTAGTTGTGTTAAACAATGGATAACTCACGTGAAGAATTGTCACGCGCCCAAAATTCCAATCTCACCCCGACATATATATATATATATATATATATATATATATATGTCGGAGATGAAAGGACATCGGAGTCCTCCCTTTGGAACCCCGGGAAAATCCCTTAACACCGTAGTCTAGATTCTATCATAGGCGTAATTAAACAATTGTCGTCTTTCGATCCGATTGTATTTGTTCAAGATTTGTGATAATGAGCTTGGGCTCGAGGCGATAGCCAGTCGCCGAACGTAGCCGCGGTCAAGGGATGAACGTTTTGCCTAACAAAGGTATGAAGTAATTCTATAGCTCTCCTTAAAAGAAATATCTCTGGCGACACATGACAGTAAACATTCCAACGGTCTCTGTCCCGTGGCCACACGCAGTTCCTATTCTTCGAGAAAGATGATTGCCAGATGTCGATGTCTCTCCACAGTACGTGATCAGCTAGCCCGAGGGCCGTTATAAACACTAATATCTAGTTACCTAAAGTCCTTCGAACAGATAAACAGTCTTTGTCCCAACTACGGGAAGATAGGGGAGATCTATTTCTTTCAACGAACGGCGTCTCCCACTAGCAACTTTCCCTCGAGGGCGGCTAGCATCTTTTTCTAACCACCGATATGGAGATTGACCAATTAGTAGCAACGCCAATTTCCCTCACCTTCTAAACGAAGGCTATCCTCGACGAATCCAAGAATCTCGTGTCCTTAGACACACCCCATCATAGTTTTCCTCTGCAGCATAATCGCGAAGGAAAGTCATTCTCTCTGGTGAAGTCGTATTAGCGAGTTACGTAACGTCTGCACGCTCGGTGGATATTCCACGTTTTAACAAAGAGTCCGACTTAGATTTTGTGAGCATGTTCATCCACCATCCCGTCGACCGCGGATTCGTTATTGAGCCTAGGATCATTGTCATTAGTTTCTCGAGTATCTAATTACCACGGTTCCTTGTCCAATCCTATAATAATCGTATCTGCACTAGTCAATGTCTTCTCTATTGCTTATCGACAATGCGTAAACCAAACGACGATTCGTTTCACGCCCCTAATCCTAATTGCAATGTAAACCCGACATATATATATATATATGTAGTATCGTGGAAAGAGGACCTGTGATGGTGCTCGATAATGAATACCACCACTCGACACTAACTAGTGTCGGACGACGGTAGCGCAGTGGTTAGCGCCTTAGGTTGCGAACGTTCGGGACCCGGGTTCGAATCCCGGCGACCGGAGTCCGATTTTTCTTCCACGATACAGAAATTAGACGAAAAGCGGCCGTACCTGGCAGCGCCATCTGCAGTTTAAAATGTGCGATACTACAAAATGGTGTCAGAAGTGGGATGTAGAGCGGGAAAACACGGTGCGCGAGAAGACGACGACGACGATGAGATTGGCTGATGGGAGACCGTTTTAGACGTCAACGGTCCAGGAGATCGCGATCTCAATCAAGACGGGGCGGAGTTGAGGTGTCACTCCCTCCATTGATGAAGACGAGCCTTGAGCGCGCACAGTGTCAACGCTCAAAAGACCCTAGAAGACTCGCCAGAGAAGTTCAGCGAGTGAAGTTGGCGCTGACGAGCACATCTGAGGGCAGATGTGATTGTCAGGTATGGCCGAATGTAGTATCGTGGAAAGAGGACCTGTGATGGTGCTCGATAATGAATACCACCACTCGACACTAACTAGTGTCGGACGACGGTAGCGCAGTGGTTAGCGCCTTAGGTTGCGAACGTTCGGGACCCGGGTTCGAATCCCGGCGACCGGAGTCCGATTTTTCTTCCACGATACAGAAATTAGACGAAAAGCGGCCGTACCTGGCAGCGCCATCTGCAGTTTAAAATGTGCGATACTACATATATATATATATTTATTTATATATATATATATTTATATTGTGTGTCATTTTAATGTGACTAATGTTTTGTAATTTTTTCGATAGTGTTATTTATTGTGCTAAGTAGTTTATTTTATAGTGTTCAATAATATAAAACACACACAAACATATATATATATATATATATATATATATGCATATACATGTTTCTTGTAGTGGTGTAGTTTCATACGAAGTGAAATGTTAATTGTTTATTTTATGTTTACTAGATTGTTAATTTTGATTTAGTAGAATAGAACACGCATACACACATATAAGTATATATGTATATATTTCTGATAGTGTGACTTTTCATATAAATTCTTTAATTGTGTATTTGAGGTTATATGTCAATTATTTGTTTTCATATATACATATATGTTTTGTAATGTGACAACGTAGTATTGAGAGTTTTATTTCTATCGTTTACCAGATTATTATGTGTTTGATATGGTTTACATATTTATGCTGTACGCAATTCTCCCAGTCGAGTCGGTGTTAATTATTTTGAACGTTTTAGCCTGTCGATAGGTTGTTACTTAGTCCCTAGTGTTGCGTTGTGTGTTCTATTTCTTTTATATTCATTTAGATTATTAGTAGTAGTTTGGTTTAGAGTGTAGATTGTATATTTATATATTTATATATATAGACATGCATGTTACGTAATGTAGTTCTCATTTTATAGTTATTTTACCCGAATGTTGGCTAGTTTTAAGTATGTATCTTAAATTAATAATTTTAATTTAATAATGTAGAGTGCGCACACATATATATATATTTCTGACGATGTAACCTCTATTTCTTTAATAATGCAATATTGTATGTTTTATGTATTCGTTAGACTATAAGTTCATTGATTTTATATACTCATATATTTATAGTTTGGTAATGTTGGATTTGTATTATTAGTATAGTATTGGAAGTATTGTTTCTAATATTTTCTGGGTTATTACATGTTTGGCATATATGTTTATATTTATATGTAACTCTCCAAGTTGTTGCTGCGTTGATTGAATAAAATAAATTTATATACACATATATTCCTGGTGTTTCAATTATTTTCCTTTGATAGTTATTCTTATTTCTTGATTTACTCGTTTGGTTCGCGACTCGTTTAATTCATTAATTAATTTTTATTTACTGATTTAAATTCTTTCTTTTGTATTTTACATATTCCGTCTGCGCTGATTGATTGTAGTATATCTTCTTGTTGCTCCTTTTCCTTTATTTTGCAAATTTGTCATATATAATCCTTCTTATTCTTGATTTATTTGATTGGTTCGTATCTAGTCCAGTTTATTAATTGATTTTATTTACTTTACTTTATACTGATAGTTGGATTTATTTGTCGCCCTCATTTGTTAATTTTTTATTTTGTTTTGTAGTAGTGTGTGTTCCTTGGTGTATTCAAATTTTTCTCGCGCTGATTTGCGTATAGTAATTTTGTATCTTCGTTACGGCACGTGCGGAGCAAGGGACGTGACACACTCCTTTTTACGTGCAGAATGCAATGCACAACCGTTTAACCGTCGAAACAAGCGGAACAGCTCGCAAATCTCGATGATTTCGTCGATTTTGATGAAAACTGACCGTCATATCTTTCCCGTTTGAGATATTTCGACGTTTAAACGCTCATTTCACTCCTTTTTACGTGCAGAATGCAATGCACAACCGTTTAACCGTCGAAACAAGCGGAACAGCTCGCAAATCTCGATGATTTCGTCGATTTTGATGAAAACTGACCGTCATTCCCTTCCCGTTTGAGATATTTCGACGTTTATGCGCTCTCTTTACTCCTTTTTACGTGCAGAATGTAATAAACAGCCGTTTAACCGTTGAAACAAGCGGAACAGCACGCAAATCTCGATGATTTCGTCGATTTTGATGAATACTGACCGTCATTTCCTTCCCGTTTGAGATATTTCGACGTTTAAGCGCTTTTTTACTCCTTTTTACGTGCAGAATGTAATAAACAACCGCTTAACCGTCGAAACAAGCGGAACAGCTCGCAAATCGCGTTGATTTCGTCGAATTTGAAGAAAACTAGCCGTCATTTCCTTCCCGTTTGAGATATTTCGACGTTTAAGCGCTTTTTTACTCCTTTTTACGTGCAGAATGTAATAAACAACCGCTTAACCGTCGAAACAAGCGGAACAGCTCGCAAATCTCGATGATTTCGTCGATTTTGATGAAAACTGACCGTCATTTCTTTCCCGTTTGAGATATTTCGACGTTTAAACGCTCATTTCACTCCTTTTTACGTGCAGAATGCAATGCACAACCGTTTAACCGTCGAAACAAGCGGAACAGCTCGCAAATCTCGATGATTTCGTCGATTTTGATGAAAACTGACCGTCATTCCCTTCCCGTTTGAGATATTTCGACGTTTATGCGCTCTCTTTACTCCTTTTTACGTGCAGAATGTAATAAACAGCCGTTTAACCGTTGAAACAAGCGGAACTGCCCGCAAATCTCGATGATTTCGTCGATTTTGATGAAAACTGACCGTCATTTCTTTCCCGTTTAAGATATTTCGACGTTTAAACGCTCATTTCACTCCTTTTTACGTGCAGACTGCAATGCACAACCGTTTAACCGTCGAAACAAGCGGAACAGATCGCAAATCTCGATGATTTCGTCGATTTTGGTGAATACTGACCGTCATTTCCTTCCCGTTTGAGATATTTCGACGTTTAAGCGCTTTTTTACTCCTTTTTACGTGCAGAATGTAATAAACAACCGTTTAACCGTCGAAACAAGAGGAACAGCTCGCAAATCTCGTTGATTTCGTCGATTTTGAAGAAAACTAGCCGTCATTTCCTTCCCGGTTGAGATATTTCGACGTTTAAACGCTCATTTCAGTCCTTTTTACGTGCAGAATGCAATGCACAACCGTTTAACCGTCGAAACAAGCGGAACAGCTCGCAAATCTCGATGATTTCGTCGATTTTGATGAAAACTGACCGTCATTTCCTTCCCGTCTGTGATATTTCGACGTTTAAACGCTCATTTCACTCCTTTTTACGTGCAGAATGCAATGCACAACCGTTTAACCGTCGAAACAAGCGGAACAGCTCGCAAATCTCGATGATTTCGTCGATTTTGATGAAAACTGACCGTCATTTCCTTCCCGTTTGTGATATTTCGACGTTTAAACGCTCATTTCACTCCTTATTACGTGCAGAATG